>NW_027555625.1:12990559-13113059 GCF_003287225.1 Phascolarctos cinereus
AAGCCTACTCAGCTATTAAGTGTCAGAGGAATTTCATTTTGACTCAACTACTATGCAATATTAACTCTGTCACATTGGCTCTCTATCCATTGGCACAAAATTACAATGTCTGTCCTCTATGTGCCACTCCTTTCCATACCCTCTCATAAATGAAAGGTCAACACAAGAGACTCAGGTCTTCCTCAAAGTCTCTTAACAATGAGAGGATTCCAATGGTACATACAAGTTTTTACTAGTTTGTCCCTAGTATGTGTAAGAAAAGGATCGTAGGACCATAGATTTAGAAAGCAGAGTGACCTTTGAGGCGATCTGCTGCACCCCCCCCCAATTCATTTTCCAATGAAGGAAATTAAGTCTTAGAAGTGAAGTGATTTAATAGCTATCATATTGGTGTCAAGTAGCAGAACTAAGATCATCATTGAATAATAACATTACCTATTTGGAAGTAGAAGGGCCATCTAAATGAGTTTCCTACAGTCACAGAAGTAGTTAAATTTGAACACAGGACTTCTGAATCCTAACATAGTACTCCTTATATTACATCATGCTGCCTCTCTACATGCTCAGCCATCTGCTGAAATCACAGATAACATTAAGAAAGATTCACTTTTCTTAAATTAATAATTATAGTTGTCTAGGAAGTAATTGAGAGTTGTGCAAAATAGGGATCCAAATCTTTAGATATATACAGTAGAACATCTAATTTTGATGAGGGTTTTAAAAGATTTCCATAAAAAGTGAAACTCCTGTGATTTTTGTAATCTTAGAATAGAGAACATTGGTCCTATAATCCTAGGTTATGGCTCTACTTTGAGGAATTGTATCTCTTTTTTTCCCAATTGCTCTCTAAAACACCTTCAGATTTATTAAAACATTCCAAATCGATTTATATTTCAGCCTTGTTTATAGATTCAGGTTAAGATGACACTTCCTTGCATGGGGTGGCAGTAAATGAGATTTCTAATATGGTGAATTTAAGAGGGAGCCCCTTTTGGATGCTCCCAAACCTTTTCCAGCCCAAGTCATTGTGCTCTAGGATGATGACTTTCAATATTTCTGCCATCAGATAAACAATAACTTCTGTAATTTTCCCCATCTAGACTTACTCAAAATACATCATTTAGAAAAAATAATGCAGTTGTATAAAAGCTTTATATCACATATCTAGCATGGAAGTTAGCCAGGGACTACTGGGATGAGGCCACAGGGGCTGGCAACCATTACCAGTCTCTATCTTTTAGCAGTCCTGGACTCACTGATCTAGGTCTGTGTATCTTTTCAATAGTGCAAGTAGGCTCCCCACTTTATCAGTTCTATCCAGCAACCAAAATTTCTGGAAAACCATTGAATTTTGGGCACTAGTCCAAATAATTTTCAGGAAGATTGTGTAGTGGAGAGGAAGGAATTAAAAAGTTAACTAGAGTGCAAATATGAATCAGATATATAATAGTCACTTTGGATCCTACAAAAAAAAGGGTAATGCTAAGCAATAAGGACTAGTAGACTGATGGCAGGCTGGTTCCCCCATGGTAGGCAGTGACTACTCTGAAATATGTGCGTTTGAGTTCCTAAAAATATGCTTCACAAATTCCCACTAGAACATTTACCTATAATCATTAAGCAGTTGATAAATTTAGACCAATGAAAAAATATTTACTGAAATGGCGTAAGTGGTAATACTAGTACATCTTATCCAACCCCCATCCCATTAAACCTGGAAAGAAGTGTCTTACGTGGAAAATAAATTTCAGTATAATTTTACTTTATTCACTGAAACAGAAAAAGAGAAAGGTAGGTGCCAGGACATCCTAGAAGGTCATGCATGCCAACTTAATTGCTTTATTCTATTCTAAAGACAATAAGGAAACACCAAACAATTTAAGCAGGTAATTTAAATGGTGAATTCTGCTTAGGAAAACCACCTTGCCAGTTGTGTGAAAGATAGATCAGAGAGCAGGGAGACTATAAGGCATGGAAAACAATTAGGAAGCTATGATAACAGTCTGAATGAGAGCTGATGAGGAACAAAAATAAGGAAGAAGCCATGTGATTGAACAGAAGAAGATCTCAGAAATTAGCAAAACTTGACAGCTCATTGGACAAGGGAAGAGTTAAGGATGTCTGTACAGGTTGACAACCTAGACCATCTCCAGCATCCTTAAAATGGAGATGGCAATATCTATCCTGCTGACATCCCCCAAACACTGCCATTGCTATGGTTGTTCAATCATTTTAGTCCTGTCAGACCCTTCATGGTGCCATATGGGGTTTTCTTGGCAAAGATACTGGAGTGGGGTTGCCGTTGCCTTCTCCAACTCCTTTTTCAGATGAGGAAATTAAGGCAACAATTGTTAAATGACTTCCTCAGGGTCACACAGTTAGCAAGTTTCTGTATCCATATTTCTTTCTGACTTCATGCCTGGGGCTCTATCTGCTGCAACACCTTGTGAGTTAAATGAAACAATATATTTCAAAGTGTTTTAAAATCTGTACAAGCCTTGTGCAAGGGTTATGTGTTATGATCATGAATCTACTCTAGGTCATGGATTTAAGACTTGAAGAAGGCGAGCCAAGATGGCGGAGTGAAAGCAATGACTTGCTTGAGCTCTCCCCCAAACCCCTCCAAATACTCATAAAAATGGCTCTAAACAAATTCTGAAGCAGCAGAACCCACAGAAAGACAGAGTGAAACAAATTTCCAGCCCAATACAACCTGGATGATTGATCAGAAAGGTGTATCGCGCCGGGCTGGGAGTGCAGCGCAGCGCAGCATGGGCACACAGGCTGCAGCAAACCTGGAGCAGGCCTCAGAGGACTGAATCTCAGGCAGCTGTGGAGGTTTCCAGACTCCTCAATCCACCAATGCCAAAGACAACTTAGAAGGTCGGTGGGAAAAGTCTGTTTCTGTCAGTGGTCAGAGAGGAAGGCGGGGTTTCAACTCCATTCCCCAAGAGCATGACCCTGGGGGGAGGGGCAGCTGCTTCCCCAGTTTCCGGCCCACAGACTGAGGGGGAATCCAGTGGATGATCAGAGAGGGACTGCAGGGATCTCTTTTGCCAGTGCTGAGGCAGGAATCTCTTGCTTTGCCCATGTGTGGATCTGGGTCACAGTTCTGGGCGGCAGTGATGGGGTGAGGAGGAGCACTGGCATGGTGGAGCTTGTAGTGGCTGTGGGGAGGAACCCCTCCTCACAGTTATGGGACAGAAAGGAATACTTGTGGTCACAGGCCAGGAAAGGAGTAAACACCTCGCCCCTTATCATACCACCTTGGAAGAACTGAAAATTTACAGGTCCCTACAAGTATCTCTGAAAACAGCTACATAAACCCCTGAAGCTTGGGACAGTACACTCTCCACATTGGAAGCAGACTCTTACCTTAACAAAGAGTTTAAAACTCAAGTAATTGGCGGGATCATGAGCAAGCAGCAAAAAGAGTCAGACTATATTATCTTACTTTGGTGACAAAAGAAGATCAAAATACACAACCAGAAGAAGACAACAAAGTCAAAGCTCCTACATCCAAAGCCTCCAAGAAAAATATGAATCAGTCCCAGGCCCTGGAAGAGCTCAAAAGGGATTTTGAGAAGCAAGTAAGGGAAGTAGAGGAAAAACTGGGAAGAGAAATGAGAGTGATGCAAGAAAATCATGAAAAACAAGTCAACAGCTTGCTAAAGGAGACCCAAAAAAATACTGAAGAAAATAACACCTTAAAAAACAGCCTAACCCAAATGGCAAAAGAGGTCCAAAAAGCCAATGAGGAAAAATGCCCTAAAAAGAAAAATTGGCCAAATGGAAAAGGAAGTCCAAAAGATTACTGAAGAAAATACTTCCTTAAAAATTAGAATAGAGCAATTGGAAGACAGTGACTTTATGAGAAATCAAGACACTGTAAAACAAATCCAAAAGAATGAAAAATTAGAAAACAATGTGAAATATCTCATTGGAAAAACAACTGACCTGGAAAATAGATCCAGGAGAGAGAATTTAAAAATTATTGGACTATCTGAAAGCCATGATCAAAAAAAGAGCCTAGACATCATCTTTCAAGAAATTATCAAGGAAAACTGCCCTGATATAGTAGAACCAGAGGGCAAAATAGAAATTGAAAGAATCCACAGATCTCCTCCTGAAAGAGATCCCCAAAGGAAAACTCCTAGGAATATTGTAGCCAAATTCCAGAGTTCCCAGGTCAAGGAGAAAATATTACAAGCTGCCAGAAGGAAACAATTCAAGTACTGTGGAAACACAATCAGGATAACACAAGATTTAGCAGCTTCTACATTAAAGGACGCAGGGCATGGAATATAATATTCCAGAGGGCAAAGGAGATAGGATTACAACCAAGAATCACCTACCCAGCAAAACTGAGTATAATCCTTCAGGGGAAAAAATGGTCATTCAGTGAAATAGAGGACTTTCAAGCATTCCTGATGAAAAGACCAGAGCTAAACAGAAAATTTGACTTTCAAATACAGGACTCAGTGGAACATGAAGAGGTAAACAGGAAAGAGAAATCATAAGAGACTTATTAAGATTGAACTGTTTACATTCCTGCATGGAAAGATGATATTTAACTCATGAGAACTTTGTCAGTATTAGGGTAGTTGAAGGAAAAATTGTATATGTAGATAGATAGATATAGATAGATAGATAGATAGATAGATAGATAGATAGATAGATAGAGGGCACAGGGTGAGTTGAAGATTAAGGGGTCATATCTGGAGAATAAAATTAAGGGATGAGAGAGGATGATATTGAGAGAAGAAAGGGAGAGGTAGAATGGGGTAAATTATCTCACAAAAAAACAGAAAAGAAAAGTCTCTCACAGTGGAGGGGAAACAGGGAAGGTGAGAGGAATGAGGAATCTTATTCTCATAGGATTTGGCTTAAGGAGAATAACATACACATTCAATTGGGTATGGAAATCTGTCTTACCCTACAGGAAAATAGGGGAGAAGGGACAAGAGAGCAGGGGGTAATAGAGAGGAGGGCAGATTGGGAAAGAGGGTAATCAGAAGTAAATACTTCTGAGGAGGGACAGGGTCAAAAGAAAGAATACAATAAATGGGAGGGCAGGATAGGATTAAGGGAAATAGAGTTAGTTTTTCACAACATGTCTACTGGAAGTGTTTTGCATAACTGCACATGTACAACCTATATTGAGTTGCTTGCCTTTTCAATGAGGGTGGGTGGGGAGGGAAGGAAGAGAAAATTTGGAACTCAAAGTTTTAAAAACACATGTTTTAAAAAAAATATTTTCACATGCAACTGGGAAATAAGAAATACAGGAAATGGGGACCAGAAGTCTATCCTGCTCTATAGGAAAATAGAAGGGGAAGGGGATAAGAGAAGGGAGGAGGGAGAGATAGAAGAGAAGCCAGAACAGGGGAAGGGGTATTCAGAATGCATGCCATCTTGGGGTGGGGGGAGGGGTGAGAAATTTGGAACTCAAAAACTTGTGGAAGTGAATATTGAAAAGTAAAAATAAATAAATTTATATTAGAATCAAGTAAAAAAAAAGACTTGAAGAAGATGCCAACTTCTTCTCACACTTCATTTGAGGCAGATTTCTTAGGATTTCCAGTCTTTCTTCACAGAAAGGATGCCATGGACCTCTTAAAACATGGTAATTGGGATGTCTCAATTTCCTTCGTGATATTAGACCTGCTGAGTTCCTAAAGAGCAAAACTGGGGGACAAAGAGACACTTTGCAATTCTTCCTTTATGTTTTTTTTTTTTTTTTACAAAGCAGTTAATGCTGTAAAAGTCCACAGGGAATATGAAAATATTGATGAGACACACTCAGGCATTCTTGTCCACTTCACAGAAATTGCCTCCTGCTCTTTAGTGTCCAAGTGCATTATGGAAGAGATTGACCTATAATATTTTAGTTATTTTTTTTCTTTAATCAAAAATAAATAATCTAATGCTATTCATATACTTCATGTGCTTAAAAATGTGTCCATCGGGGGCAGGGGGAAGGAGAGAGATTCATGGTAAAGGGTATGATGAAAAGAATAATTGGTTGGGGAGAGAATATAGGTCGTCAGCTATTAAAAGATGAAATAAAAGTGCTGATTAAAAGTCAGTTGTACATATTCCTTAGCTCTTTCTACAACAAGAATAGATATTCCCCAATAAGGAATGTGTGGTTAGACAGTAGTTTGAAAAAACAGTTGGGGGCATGAGGTGCAGTTTATTGGACTATAAGCTGAACATGAACCAACGCGATGATACAGTATCCAAAACCAACAAAGAAACAATAGTGTGGTTTCAAGAAAGGATGAACAGAGAGGCCTGGTGTCCAGGACTAGGGAGCTAATAGTTCTTCTATTTATTGCCCTGGTCAGTCCATTTTTCGGATGTGTTATTTAATTTGGAATAGTACAGTTTCATAAAGAGCTTTATAATATAAGAAATGTCCAGGGAAGATAAAAAAGGATGGTGAGAGTCCCCAGGTGTGATGTGAAGATTATTTGATTGAATTTAGAATGGAGAAAAGGTCACTCAGGGAATATGATGGCTGGGTTGACTCAAGATCCGAAACATTGAAGAGAGATTAGACTTGGTCTGCTTGGCAGAAGAGATCCAAGCAAAGGGTGAAAGTGGCAAAGAGTGGAAATTAGGCTTGATTTAAGGAAAATGAAACAAAATTCTTAAAAAAAGAGACAAATATTGTTAAGTGCTTGGCAAAGGGCCTGACACGTAGTAAGTACATATAAATGTTAACAATTATTAGCTATGATTAATTAGGGCTATCTTAAGGTAGCAGGTTCCCTCAGCAGGTTTTTAAGAAAGGTTAAGTGAGCATTTGTTGGAGAACTTATAGAGGCGACTGGTTCAGTTGCAGGCTCTTTTAGATAAGCCTCAAGGTTATTTCCAGCTCTACATTTCTGCGATTCTGTGATCATTCTTATCTTGGTGGTAATGTGATTGCCCACATGACCAATACTTCATGTGCTGTCATCTCATCAAAGTGTATGGTGCTCTCTCAAGCCTTATATGCATTTCCTAATACATCCTGAAAACACCGTAGGATTCTGGATTTACAATTGGGAAGAACACTGGTGATCAGGTATTTCAATCTTGTCGTTTTTACAGATGAGCCCACTAAGATTCAGAGAGGTTCATTAATTTGCCTGAAGTTATACAGATAGCAATTAAGTTGCAAATTGCATGATGAACTCAAGTCTTTTCATTGCAAACCCAGAGTCCTCTCCTCTATAGCATACTGCCTTGCCAATAAGTAGATGGGACTTCAAAGAACACAATGCTTCTGGGTCTGATTAGGGGATGTGTCGGACATTATGTAAACTTTATAACTGCCCAAGCATGTAGAACAATTTTCTGAATATTATAGATTCCCAGTATGCTATGATTGAATGAATAGATAGACGGATGAATGCATGCATGAATATATGAACGGATGAAGCCACAAAGGAATTTGATTTTGATTTATTTGTAACATGAGCAATTAATATCCCACAATACCATGGTAATTTAAAGTGGTATTAAATACTGTTTTGAAATAACTTGGAATACAGGGTTCACAGGGATCGATAGCACCATTTTACTTATCCAATAACTACTTGGGTAGGTAAGTATACTGGGTGTACCTTTAGCAAGGCCTATATGGCAACAACTACAACTACAGTAACAATAGCAATAGCAGCAAAACAACAGCCAGAATTTCTACAGAACTCATAGGTTTGTAAAGTGCCTTACAAATATATCATTTGATCTGTCCTTACATTAAGGCTGTGAGGTAGACAGTATTGTTACTTAAATCCCATTAGCTAAATTAATTAGAAGCTATTATTAAAATAATAAGTTTTACAGTTGATGAAATGGAAGCAAAGGTTAAGTGACTTTCTCAAGGTCACCCAGCTGGTATGTGTCTCAGACAGGATTTGAACTCAGGTCTTCTAGACATCAGGCCTAGCACTCTATCCACTAAATGCCACTTGGACATCCCCATGCCTAGAATCCATTCTCTCTAATTTTAACTTTCAGAATGAAACAATTTTTTTTATGCTATTTGGCTACTTCTATACCACTTTACTTACTAGTAAACATGTTTCCTCAATGTACAATGTAAACTGCTTGAAGACAAACTCTCTTCCATCATTGTCTTTTATCCTAGTACATCTAGTACAACCCCTGGTATATAGTTGGTGTTTAATAAATGCTCTTCAAATTGAATTATCTTGCATCTCCTTTCTTCATGGTTCAGTTCTGATTGTGGTGGTGGTAGCATGTGTGTGTGTATGTGTGTGTTTATATGTGTGTGTGTGTGTGTATATATAATATTCTTATACATATTACATGTATATTCTAGAATACATTTATATATGTGTATACATGCTTATATATGAGTGTGTATGTATGTATGTAAATATGTGCATATTCTTCAAGAAAGAGATAAGTAAATTCTAAATAATTTGAGGAAGAATAATGTTCTTTCCTTCAAATTATCTGGAATTCACTTATCTGTGCACTAGACATATTCTTCCCAGTAGAATGTAATCTCTCTGAAGGCAGGAAAGGTTTTGTTTTTAGTTTTGAACCCTCAGCATGTATCCTCATATCTGACATTTTGTTGTTATTTTTGGTTTTTGTCCAGACTTGGAGTTCCACTGAGGTAGACGGGGAATTTCTGGTAAAGGCAATCCAGAGGCTTTTAAACCTTCGGCTTAAAAAGATATCAGATGCCATCTAGGACAGCCTCCTCATTTTATATTGTTGTTCATCCTTCATTTGAGAAAAACACAAAATTGTGGGGTGAAGACCTGGACATAAATTGGATTTAAGTGAGGCAGGTGTGCACAAAGTCATCAGACTCACTCTGTCTTCCACGGTCATCGTAGTCCAGTGGCAAAGAAGAAGCTGAGGGCAATAGAATTTGAGTGACTTGTCCAAGATCACACAGTAAACAAAAAGCAGAGGGGGACAATGCAGATGGACAAGTATTCTGCAACCTGTAGTCCTAGAGGTTTGCCTGAGGGTATTGAGAGTTTAAGAAAATTGCTTACAATTTACAATCAGAGACAGAAACTAAACTGAGTTCTTCCTAATTCAAGCTACCTCTGCCTGACACATAGTAGGTGCTTAATACTTGCTTGTTGAGTTCAATTTAATGAAAGATCACCTTGACCTGATTTTCATTAGTGTAAGCACAAGCATCACTCAAGGGACGAGATATTTAGTGAGATTTTAAATAGTCACTCCAAGTGTTCCCCTGCGATCTTTTTGTATGCCAAGACTGTAATTCAGCCCTCTCTGATAACTTTAACTGTTTGGAAGTATAAGCACATAGAAGAGCATCATCTAGTCATTCTCTTAGTATGAAAATTAATGGGGAAACAATTAGGCCCTCATTAATTGATGCTACAATGTAATCTAACTCATTTTTTTAGGATTTAAGATTAAATTAATTTAAATAACTTTTGAAAAAGTGTAGCCTTTTTAAAATCATTCTCTTATAAATTCTCCAACAAAGTTAATCGCTCCCATTGACCATTTACCAGATAATTTCATAGGGAGAATTTTAAAACCCTCGAGACAACAATAAACCTTCTTTCTTAGAGTCAAAATTTGTTGTGGGTGATTTCTTATTTGGTTTCAATACAGAATAAGCAGATCCTGTTACTGGGTTCGGGATGGGGGCTTTTAACATAAGGGAAGATATAAAAGTATCTTTCATTAGGATTAAGATCATGGCATTTCTGTCTGATAACCACCACTTTTTAGGTCTCTACATACTGAATACATAGCAAATATATAGAACTTAGAACATCAAATGTTAGAGCTAGGTTGGGCTTCAAAGATTTAAATCCCTTGGAGGGTCAATCAAACAAAGATGAGCACATATGAATGAAATGTTTGCTATCAAGAATATAGTGGGGGCAACTAGGTGGCACAGTGGATAAAGAACTGGTCCTGGAGTCAGGAAGGCCTGAATTCAAATCCAGCCTCATATATGTACCAGTCCTGTGACCCTCAGGAAGTCTCTTAAACCTGTCTGCTTCAGTTTCTTCATCTGGAAAATAATATGGAGAAGGAAATGACAAACCACTCCAGCATCTTAGTGAAGAAAACCTCAAATGAAAGTGTGAAGAATCAGGCATGATCTTCAGGAAGTTCATTTTTAGGAGAGTGGCCTGGAGAAGAATGGATGATCTGGAAAGACCTCATATAAGATAAGAGATTTTTAATTATAAGGGAGTGTAGAGATCATCTCATTAAGCCTTCTCATTTTACAGATGAAGAAACTGAGGCCAAAATCACAGAGTGAGGTTTTGAACCTAGGCACTCCAAATTCATATTTGAACTTCTACCACCTTTGTCCTCTGAAACATGATTTTTAGAGTCCTAGAGAAAGGAAAATGTTGTCCCTGCTGATAGGGGCCCAGGCATCCTTATTTCCAGTCCACTTAGCTGTTCCCCACACCAATCATTCTACTCTGAATTTATGTGAGCCTGGATGCTAATTGTGTGGGCTGAGTTCACTACCAGAGGTAAATAAATGAGTAAGTAGCCTCTAATCTCAAGTAACAACATCATCTCACACTAATAATAATTAATGGGGCATGTTAGTAGTTATAAAAAGTATTAGTATCTGTTGCATTTCTAATCACCAATAACAGCTGAAAACTGAATACCACATATAAGTTAACAAGCCCTCCAGGGGCAGATGCAGAAATAAAGGGGAAAACAAAAGACAATGTTTGTAGAGAATCACTTAGCATAGATTTAGAGCTGGAATGAGATTCGGAGGCCATCACATTTTACAGAGGAAGAAAATGAGACAGAAAGAATGTAAGCTTGTTATCCCAGATTTGTTCTTTTGGTTTAGTCATTTCAGTCATGTTCAACTCTTCGTAACCTCATTTGGGGTTTTCTTGGCAAAAATATTGCCATTGTTTTCTCCAGCTCATTTTAATAGGTGAGGAAACTTAGGTAAACAAGGTTAAGTGCCTTGCCTTAGTTAAGTGTCTAAGGTCAGATTTGAACTCTGGAAGAGGAGTCCACGCCTCATG
The DNA here is from genome assembly GCF_003287225.1 of Phascolarctos cinereus. Lineage (NCBI taxonomy): Eukaryota > Metazoa > Chordata > Mammalia > Diprotodontia > Phascolarctidae > Phascolarctos > Phascolarctos cinereus. The sequence continues at coordinate 13,001,599 of NW_027555625.1, forward strand.
CTCTATCTGCTGTGCCACTTCACGGCCCATGCTCCACGCTACACACCTGGTAAGGTGCAGATTAAGGGTTTTAAACTCTGTCATAGGATCATAGATTTGGAGGTGGCAGAGGTCATTAAGTGCAGTCACTTCCTTTTACATTTAAAGGAAACTGAGCCCCATACAGTTTAAGGAATTTGGACAAAAATGTCCTTCTCTTAATTGTCTGAGAGAGGATTTGAAAGGGGCCTTTGTGACTCCAGATCTAACACTATATCCACTACATAACTTGGTCCCTCAACCTCACAACCCACATGCAACATATGTGTGCTTGCATATACACACACTCACACATGCACACAACCTCTCTCTTGTAGGAAAACTGTCACAATCCAAGTTACCATGTCCTTTCACTGCTAATGAAATTCTTGTGGTATTTAGTCATTTTTCAATCATTTCTGGCTCTGCGTGAACCCTGTTGTCATTTTCTTAAAAAAAACACTGGAAAATTTGACATTTCGTCTCCATTACAGATGAAGAAACTGAGGCAAATGGGGTTGAGTGACGTGCTAGTGTCATACAACTATTAAGTGTCTGAGGCTGGATTTGAACTTAGATCTTACTCACTCCAGGCCTTGTACTCTATCCACTATGCCACTTACCTATTGCTTGCCTCTTTTCCCTCTAAGTAGTGGTAGCACATTATCCTCATTGGGATGCAGTGACAGGCCCCTTGCTACTCTTTGCCTTCTTTAGCATTTCAACCTGTCTGCCAGACTGTCCATGTAACCCATAGGCCAGCCTAGACATGGGACATATTTCTATACATCTGTTTTTGGTTATATAAGTCTATATGTCTCCCAGTTATCTTTCTGTTCTTATGAATAGAGAACTACTTCTCCACAAAATAGAATTGTATTTGCAAATGGTTATGGGGCAGCTATTGTAAGGCCATGTAGGCCTTGCAGTCCAGCTAAGAACATTTTAAATATATATATATATATATATATATATATATATATATATATATATATATATATATATATATATATATATATATATATATATATATATATATATGTTTCACGGGAATTGCAAAGAATAAAATGATATTATTTTATTTATTAAATTAATTAATCCATCAAATATTTAAGTACATGTGTCTGTATATATGTGTATGTGTATATATTTATGTATGTATATATATGCAGATACATACAAACATATACCTATATAATTTCATTATATTTTATATAAAACAAATATGTATATATTACATTTATGTATTTTTAAATATATATATATATATAAATTATATAAAATTATATATAAATTACACATGCATTTATATATATTTATAAATATAATTTATAAATATATAAACATATATTTATATAAAATATGATAAAATATATGTGTATCTATGTATGTGCATATATTTATATGTACACATATGTATTATTTTATGAGATGATGGGGGAAATATAAAGTTTAATAAAATACTTCTTCAAGCCTGTTAGATTAGTAGCGGGTGGGTGAGATATAATCACAGATAAGAATGATAAACCACATCACATACTAGGATTATTAATGAAATGTTATACTTCAAAAATGATGGTCAAGTTTAGTAGATAATATGCTTAACAAATGTCCTCTGATGCTTCAGATGTTTCTAAAAGAATTTAAGCCAACCACTTCTCCTCCAAAACATACTCCATGCTCTCCTTGGATATTGCCTTGTATCACACCATTCCCTAGCCTTAAAATATCATCTTCCCCATCTTTTCCCATCTTTTAAATTCTACTTCAAATATCATTTGGAAAGGAGAGGAAAGACTGTGCACATCAAGCTGTTCGCTCAATAAATAAGCGGCCACCAAAAAGAGTATCAGATAGGAGATGGTATTCTGCCCTCAAATTATTAGCATTCTATGGCCATGTTTGGTCACGTTTTCCAGGCTACCACAGAAGCTCACACAGTGAAAGCATGGGTACATACTCAAACAACAACAACAACAACCACCACCTTGCACCAGAGTGACTGAGAGAACCAAGGCTGTAAGTCAAACTTAGTACATTCTGCAACGATCTCTTACCTGTTCCCTGCAGTCTAGATTGGCATATGTCAACCTTTACCTACTAATGATGATAATAATCACTTTTGTACTGTGATTTCAGATTTTCAGGGTGCTTCCTAAGTATGATCCTCAAAACAGTCCTTTGAGATCAGTGCTATTATCTCAATTTTAGCAATGAATAAATTGATGCTGAGACATAGTGACTTACCTAACCTATATTCACACAGATACTGATTGTCTGAGACAGAATTTGAACTCAGTCCTCCATGACTCCAGCATTCTATTTGTTATGCTAGCTGGTATTTTTGTCTCCTTATTTAAGGTTTTCAGATCCTAGGATCTTACATTTAGAACTGGGATGAACTGTATAGATCAACTCATCCAACCTCTTTCTCTGTAAAAGAAGGAAATCAATGCCAAGAGACACTAAGTGAGCTGTCCAGCATTAAAAAGGAGGTGGATAACAGAGCCATGTGTCAAACCCATGTCTTTCAAAGCCAAAACTCAGAGTACTTTCCCCTATGAAGATCTCCAGTGACCTTTGAATTGGATTTTTGACCTGGACTTTGTTGGCATTTTGACTTTCTAGCTTGATATTACTTTCCTTAGATTGAAGAGCTAATGATGTATAGGCATAGCTAATTGATTCCCTGTAGTTAATTGTACCAAGGAAAAGATGATTTGGGGTGAAACTATATTATGGGGGAGTGTTAATTACATAGCGTCAATGGAACTAACATGCAGTAAGCAATACGGTATCAGTAACCATTCTGATGCTTAGGGGCATTCATGTTTCAGAGCTGAAGTTGTATCTTGTATCTTTGCCAAGCGTCAAATTTGCATTTCAGGAAATGGGCCAAAGATCATTACAGAAAGGGTTTTATTACATTACTGTATCCTGTTGCTTTGTTTTGCTCTAGACCTATGACTTCATAAGTGTGAGAGCCCCTTGATGTGGAAACTTCTTTAACTGGTTGGATTAGTAACATGTGTCTGTTACAGTCTTATAGTTGCCTGGGAGGACTGGGAGATTAACTCTCATACAGCTGGGAGATTTCAGATCTTTCTGGCCTCGATGTTAGCTCTATCCATATTACCAATACTGTATTTCACTTTGGCAGTGTGTGTTTGTGAGTGCACATGGTGTGAGGACTTTGATAAAGTATTAATGAAGTCATTGCTCTCTGATATTGTTTGAATTGACTTTATTGTGTTATGTCCATAGGAAAATAAAGGCATATCCTAACAGACATGTCCTACTGTGGAAAAATATATGACTAACATTTATATAGTGCCTACTATGTGTCAGGCCCCATGATAAGCACTCTATGAATTTCTCATTTGATCCTCACAACTGTGGGAGGTAGAGGTAGACGAGATGATTATCACTATTATATAGTGGAGGAAACTGTGAGAGTTAAAATGACTTGTCTAGGCTCACACAGCTAGTGACTGTGGTCAAATTTGAACTCAAGCAAGTTCAGAGCTCTGTCCACTGTGTCACCTAGATGCCAAGCCATCATAAGTATGAAAGCTTATAAACATGGCTTTCTTTTAAGTCTTTGAAAGGTGGCACCATGGTGGGTGTCAATGCATCTGACCAATGGGAGAGGAAATAGACAAGGTATGGTGTCCATACCAGAAGACTGCAGCAATGGTGTCTCTGTTCTCAATAAAGATGTTGGCAGGCACCATTTTTCATTGCACTGATGGTGCTGGCTGTTACTCAATTCCTTATACTTTGTGCCTTCAAGTAGAAACTAAGTGACAGAGCAAGAAGAAGAAAAGAGACACCATCAACATTGTGCCTGCAATGCTTTGATGTCCATGGAGACATTATTTTTGAACATTTGAGCATTTTTAGGTTCTATTAGAATGCCTAACCTCCAGGAGGTGAGAAGAGTAGGAATAATAGCATCCTAGTTTTAGACGTGCAAGGAAATTTAGGTGTCACAGAGGACAACTCCCTCATTTTACAGATGAAGAAACTGAGAAACAGAGATGTTAAGTAGTTTACTTTCCCAAAGTCCCACTCCTAGGAAAATTTGAAATTGAATTTGAACTCAGGTCATTCTGACTCAAAACTCCCTCAATGTATCTCCCTCAATGCATTTGTCCATATTGGCGAATTACCTCCAGGTATAGGCACACCTGTGATGAGTTCAAACATGCAGACTTGGCAATAGATAGATCTCCAATTGATACCTTCTGAGGTCACTCTTATACAGAGAAGGGAGCTAGGGAAAGGTATTAGGTGAAAGGGAATACACATTTTTTGAGATTAGAAACCCTTTCATCTGATGACCTATAAAAATGACAGCAGCAGGAGGCCTGTTCAGACCTGGGGAGGAGGATGGAATCAAGATGATACAGACCGGAGAGTCTATAATTCTGCAGTAGCAGCAGGGCCATGCATTATCTCCAGCTGTCAGCCACCCAGTGAAAGCTTGGCTGAGAATTTACAAAACTCCATCATCGGCTTGGACTGAATGTCTGCATTTTAGTTCCCAGATAACTACCGCTTCATTGTATGAGTCTTTGCATTCAGGTCATTACCAAGGAAATAGGAAAAAAATTGCTGACCACACCTCGTATCCCTTATCATGTATGGTATAGACAGTCTGCAGACCAAGATAGGGAAATGCTGGTGGGGGGGAGGGAAATCACTTTTTGGAATTGGGATGGAATCCTAACTCATCAGAACAGGGGAAATGTTTAGCATTTTCAAAGTAGTTTTATGAACCCAGAAATAACACTTTCCCTTCCTTTTCCCTCCTTCTCAGGCCCTGGACAATTTAACACATAGAGCTGGTGTTGGAATGGACTTTAGGTTAGTTATGAGGTAGAAGGCAAAAAAAAAACCATAACCCTTTTTCATACAGGGGGAAGAAGGGAAATTAAAGACTTGACAGATCAGCTATATAGGGAAAAAAATCCACTGCACATTAGAAGAGTGAGTAATGGGTTCCATGGCCCAGTACCCCCATGGCATGGGTAAAAACAGAGTAATTCCTCCCTTGGGATATTTGGAAAGAAAATTTCACTCTTTAGCTCATTATGTCTCCACTCAGGATTTGTTCTATAAAAATCTGTGTATATTATATATCTGTATCTCAACTGACTGCAAGGAAAAAAAAGCTGCTTAGATTCCATCCAAGCAGTAAAGGAAGCAACGCACATCTAGGATATCGGACATTCTTCTCCCCTCTCCACCTTCCCCTGCACCACAGTTGATCGTTGTTAGAATGTAACTGTGTGAAATGATCTCCTGGTTCTGTTTACTTCACTTTGCATTGATTCATGCAGGTCTTCCCTGATTTTTTAAAAACTACTCCCATTGTATTTTCTTACAGTACAATAGTGTTCCATCACAATCAAATGCTGAATCTTATTCAGCCATATCCCCAGTAAGCATTTCCTCAATTTCTAATTCTTTGACACCACAAAAAGAACTGCTGTGAACATTTTTGTATGTATGGAGCCTTTCATTTGTCTTTAAATTCTTTGGGGTACAGACCTAGAAGTGGTACTATGAGGTTAAAGGGTATGTACAGTTTTGTAGCCTTTGGTCACAGTTCCAAATTGTTTACCACAATGGTTGAAACAATCCAAAAATCCAGTATTATCACATTAGTGCCCCTCCTATTTTTTTTTTCTACATCCCCTCTAGCATTTGTAATTTTCCTTTCCTGTCATGTTAGCCAGTCTGAGAGACTGGGAAGCTTAGATTTGTTTTAGTATATATTTCTCTCATCAATAGCTCTCACTCTTTTTGACCCACCCACAAGCTGGCTTCTGAACCCATTTTCTACCAAAACTTCTCTCCCTAAAGTTACTGGTGATCTCTAGATTGTTAAATACAACAGCTTTTTTTTTTTTTTTTACAACAGTCACCTACCTACCTCTACCCTCACATCTCCAGATGCCTTTAGGATATTTTAAATTGCATGTACATTAGACATCTTAAACTCAACATGTCCAAAACTAAACTAATTATAACCCATCTCCCCCTCAAAAAAAAAAAAAAGGACAACAACAAAACACCTTACCCTCTTCAAGCTTGCAGATTAAGTGTCTTCTTAGACTTCTAGCTATGTCTTACTCTCCATACCCATCCTGTTGCTATGGATTGTAGACATGGCATTTTTATTATATCTGAAATATACCCTCTTCTCTCCTAAGATAAAGCTTCCTCCCTGGTGCAAGTACTCATTATCTTATGTTTGTACTATTACAGTTGTCGGCTTATGTGTTTCTCTGCCTAAAGTCTTTGATGACTCTAATCCATTCTCCATTCAGTTGCCAAAGTTATTTAGCAACATTGTTGTTCAGCAATTTTCAGTTGTATCCAATTCTTTTTGACCCTTTGTACAGCATACTCTACAAATGAGCTGGAGAAGAGGATAACAATCAGCTTCAGTATCTTTACATATACTCTGTCTCTCTCTGTGTGTATATATGTGTATATATATATATATATATATATATATATATATATATATATATATATACATACATACATAATATCATATATATGTATATAATATCATATATCGTATATAAACGCATATAATGTCATACATTATATATACATACATACATATATACATACATACACACACACACACACACACACACACACACATATATATATATATATATATGAATTGAAACAAAACCTCTCAAAGCAATGGAGAGAGGTACATAGTACATGAGAACAGGATATAACTTATGACACGAGTAATTGCTTTCACAAAACAGAGATAATCAAGAGCTTCATCTTAGAAATGAATGATTGGGAGGGGTAAATAAAACATGTCGTGTAGCAGGAAGACTGCATAGCCAACAGGTAGCCCAAATACTTCATTGAACTCACCACAATGTCCACAGAATGTGAGGACAGAATCTGGATTGTTTGATTGGCTGAACCAAATATGGTGAAATGAGTATAAGAAATGGATGTGTTAAATTGCATAAGTAAAGGGAATATTCACGTTGATAAGATAACTCTTCATGGTAGTTCTAGAGATGAAAGAAGAACTAGAATCCTCAGATGCCTGAATTTTGTGATAGACTTGAAAGTGTCTTATCTTCCCCCATACCTATGGTCCACTGTTGCAGGGTTTGAATCTGACACTGAAATTAAATACATGGGTTAGGTTTCTGTTAATCTTTCTTTGTGAGCTTTGATGAGAAGCATACCTCTTAGTATGGATATAACTCAACATGACACCTGAGGAATTTTATAGGAAGTTTTACATTTCCTTTTAGGATAGTACAAAACAAAGTGGTTGGTTCATTTGCTTAGAGATGATGTTTTCCCACAAATACAAATTTATTATTTATGGAAATAGGAACTCTGCCTTTATTGAAAAGCCTAAGGGTGGTTGGCAATAAATGTCATTGTTTGTTTGTTTGTTTTTTTTTCCTGTATCACAGTCTTCTTCTTTTTCATACTTTCTTTGAATCCTAACAATGGTATGATATGAGAAATATTAATGAGCCCTCTTCATATTTCTCTGTAACTCCTAATTTAAAACTGAGGATTATTTCTAAGTGCACAAAAGATTCTAGGCTGAGCCCATATCGTAGATTTCATGTGGTGTAGATTTGCTACAATTAACATTATCCGAAAGTCCGTTTTCCTGCTTTTTTCTATATTACTTCCTTAGCCCTTTCCAAATCACATAGGATAATAATTGAATTCTAAAATGTAAACAGCACTAGCCTTTTCTGTCTCCCAATACACAACACCTGTATTGAAGTTTAGGATGTTTGAATGATAGACAAGATTCTTTCCCTTGGAGAATCTCAGGTTTAGATGGCAGGTTCTCCTCTAAGACTGGCCAGAGTAAATATGAACAGATGGTAGCTATGTGTGTGGGAGCTTTCATGTCCAAAATTGCCATTATGCATATATTTTCCTAAGTAGTCCATGAGACCCCAGATTATTTGTATTAAAATTGTGAATGATCCATTCTGTCTTTTCTTATGTGTCTTATGTAGACTCCAGAAAACACACACACACACACACACATGCACAAAGCATAATACAAATTACAGAGAGAGCAGTATAATTTTATTTTTGAAATTTGATTTTTTCTTTCTAAACCGTAAATCTTTCAAAACAAGGGCATCATCTTAGAAATACACGATTTGAAGGGGGAAGTAAAACAAGTCATGTAGCAGGAAGACTGGATAGCCAACAGGTAGCCCACTTACAAAAATATCTGAAATTGATGTATAATCTCAACATGAGTCCAGGACTCTAATTGTATTAGAATGGGGAACTCCTAATGTGGTCACTACTTCTAATGTGTTTACATTCTAAATCTAATATGTTTGAATTATAAGCGTTGAGTATTGCCTACAGAGGTTAGGTGATTTGCCTAGCATCTCACAGATAATATGTGGAAGAAGAAAGACTTGAGCCTATATGTTCTTGACCTAAAAGGCCGTACTCTTGTTTCTCTCTTTCTCTTGGTCTTTTTCTTTTCTTCCATTAGAATTACTCATATGAATATGTTATCAGCTACCTCTGAATGGACACAGTACTATGAGAGTGATAAATGAAATGCCAGATTGCCAGAAGATGCCTACTGGCTTAATTGATCCTATGTTAAAACACATTTTAAATTTTTCATTAAGACCTGGAATTTTCCCCAGAGGTTTTTCAAATTGCCAAATTCCCTCTCCAAATGAAACTCTATGCAGCAGGATTTGGGGAATTTATTCATTTCATGGTCATTTAAAGGACTATGGACATAACCCTTTCCCTTTCTACAACACAATTTCCTCATCTGTCAATCTAGCTTTCACACAGCTATGACAAAGACATTCCTAAAGCAGTGTTGTGATTATGCTCGTTCTTTGATCATGATGCAGTGACTCCCTACACACTTCATCATAAAAGACCAACTCTTTTGACCAACATTTAAAATTCTTCACACTATGACTTCTACCTACCTTTACAAACTGACCTCATATTGCTTGTCTTCATGTATTTTAGGTTCCAGAGAAAGGGGCCAACTTGAGAGTCACCAACATATAGTGGAAAGAGAGCTGAATTCAGAGTCAGAGTACTAGAGTCACCTACCAGGTGTGTCACCTTGCATGAGACTTTGGGGAACTCGCTTAACCTCAGTTCTTTTATCTGTAAATTTATCTGGACATCAGTTCTTTTATCTGTAAATTAAGGGGAACATTACATGGACTCTGAGATCACTTGCATCTCTAGATCTATGATCCTATAATCTTACTTCTTATTTCCCTTACACTAAATTATGTTCCATTTCCACTGCCCATGCTTTTTCAGAACCTATCCCATATGCATAGAATACAAATCTCTAGTTCCCTTCAAGGTTTAACTTCAGTGTTACCTACTAAATACATGATGCTTTTCCTCATACCTTAGTTATTAGTGACCTCCACCAGCCAAAAATATTTTCAAATATATTTCTATCTCTGGGACATAGTAGGTGTTTGTTGCCAAGAGTTATCACATATTTGTAGTAATAGCCTATGGAGGCCTGGCATTTAGTTGAACTGGAAGGAAAGTGGGGCAGAAGTGATGTAAAAGAACGTTCACTAGACATGTAATGAAAAGACCAGAATTCTAGTTCTGTCTCTAAGATCTGTATGTTGCCAAATCATTATTTTTTTCTGGGCCTTGGTTTCAACATCTGGGAAAAACAAACAAACAAACAAAAAACAAGATGAAAACTTAGGTTAGTCCTTTTTCAGTATCTATTATTTAATGAGTTTGCAATTCCATTTTTGTAATGTCCTACCTGAATATCCACTGCATTGTTGACTTCAAAACTGATCTGCTCTTGGCTCCAGAATCCAAATCTGAACATATCATTCAAGGAGAAACTGAAAATCCAGTGCTTGAGTTGAGTAGAGGGAGAGGCTTTTTTCTCTTCCACCTGGGAGAGCCATCTTGGTTGGTCCATTGAGAAAGACATGGCAATGTTACTAAACCCATGTTGTTGCCTTCTTTGTTGTTTTTGAGATGAGGGAGACATTGAACTAATTTGGGGTTGAATTAAAAGTGCTGTTATTTCAAAGGAAGAAGAAGAGCGCAAAGTAGTGGTATTTCCCCTGTTAGTGATCGATGTGTTTACATCCACAAAGCTTGGATAACACTCCTGGGCTGCTACTCCCTAATCAGCTCTTCTACGCCATTTTTTTCAGGGATGAACAAGAAAAGTGTTTATGCAAATTTCTTGGTGACCAATTGAGACATAAAATTGATGGAAACCATCCATTCAGCAATTCTGTCTGCCAGAGGACTCCATAGCATCCATAATTATCACTCTAAATTTGCAAGTGCATACCTTAGGATAATCTCAGTTATTCATCATTTCTCCTTGCTATTTCTAAGTGAATCCATCTGACAGATTTAATATTTTAGGTTTTGACCCTGAGAAAACAAAATGTCACAAGAGCACAGGTTGCAACGGGGATTGGACAAGTCATCTAATCTATTTCAGCAGCTTCTGGCAGGAAGCCCTTCAAAATCCTCATATAGGCAAAGCAGTGTTAATTACAAGAAACATTAAAGGAAGAATCTGGAGCCTCTGCTATCAAGGATTGTGAAGTTGTAAGCTTGCTGAAAACAGGGGGAAAAGTTGTTTATCTGCCAATTTTATGATACCTAATACCTTTTAAATTGCCTTGAGCATAGTAGGTTCTTAATGCCACAAAACACTTCAGTGGATGTATGATCTTACTGTTTCAGAAATACCATCTAGATGCAGATTGCATCCCATCTGTACCTGCCTATCCAAAGTGATATTGTCCATATCCATCCATAAGTTGTCCATAGAGGTCACACTCAACATGTTGAGGTTGTTTTATTTTTTTTAATTCTCTTGCTATCTTGTGAATATCATGGGAAGGCATGGAGCCCATCAGCTCTTGTCATGGAAACAACAGTACCTCCTCTCTCTCTCTCTCTCTCTCTCTCTCTCTCTCTCTCTCTCTCTCTCTGTCTCTCTCTCTCTCCAGAATCTTCCTAAGACAATTCAAATGGAAGTGATTTAGTTTCCTGGAATGGTACTGGTAAAATGTCGAGGTTTCTTAGGCCTACAACAATGAAGTCAGCATAACATTTTTGTAGACCTTCAGTTTGGTAGCCTAAGGCCTCTTCTGTCCCACACTTCCTTCAGAGCCTCTTAAACGGTGACCTAGCTCTGGCAAGATGTGTCAACCACATCATCTACATGTACATTCCTGGAATGTATACTGCCATGGTAAGTGAACTTATCAACAACTTTTATAATTTCTACATTAGTTATAACCAGTGGTGCCACACATGGCTGGTGTAGTGTTGGCCAGTGGAAAACCTATATTTTCTTGGTGTTGTCAGGCCAAAATCAGAACAAGGAGGAAAGAATCTATCCATGTTCTGTTGCATCTCAGCCTCAGAGTCTGCATTGAGTGCACAATGATTTGTGAACAAAGGGCATGAACCAACTCTCCCTCCTCTTGAGTCTTGCCATGTAAGCTTTGCAAGTTAAATAAGTTACCATCCGTGCAATGACTAACCTGGATTTTGTTTTCATCCTTGTTCAAGACATCCAACAACGTCAATGAAAACATCATGCTAAAAAGCATGGGAGCAAGCTAACAGGCCTTCTTCACTACATTGGAGCGTAGGGAAGCATGAAAGTAGTCCACTATCCAAAACCCACGCAAGCGTGATGTCATGGAACTGATATATGATACTGATGAACTTCTTTGGGCAACCAAATTTTCCCATGACCTTCCACAAGCTCTCATGACTGACGGTATCAAAGGTCTTGGTCATACTGACACATGTATATGGACCTCAATTCTATTCCTGGCATTTCTCCTGGATTTGTTGGGCAGCAAACACCAAATCAACCATTCCTCAGCCCTTGATGAAGCTATGATGGATCTTGGGTAGATGACTGTCTTCCAGGTAAAGGAAGGATAAGTCTATGAGCGAGGTATCTGGCAAGAATCTTGCTAGCAATGACTAGGAAAGAGATCTCCCCTCTGTAATTCATAAAGGAAAACATATTTCCTTTTCCTTTATATAGGTGGACAATGGAGGCAACCTTGAACTTTTGGGGGATAATCTCTTCTTGCCATATAACCTGGAAGATTTCAGTCAGCTTTTGTATGAACAATAGACTCTTTGCTTGTAAATCTCAGGTAGAATAGAATCATCACTAGGTGCTTTGTCACAAGAGAGGAGCCTCTTATTCAGTAGGAAATTTGGCTAGAGGAAGATTGACTTCAACCTGAGGTTAATGGTCAACAGCTTTAGCATTGTTTGATTATGGTCTGCTGAGAACACTATGGAAGTTTTCAGCCCATCTCTCTAGGATCATACCCTTAACACTAATCAAAACACCTCCATCATTGCTGAGTAGTTGATATGTAGCTTAGGTTTTTGTCCCATAAATAGCCTTCAGAGCATCATAAAAGCACTTTGGATTGTTACTGTAAGTGTAAAACTGAGTTTCATCTGCCTTCTTACTTAGCCAAGTATCCTGAATATTTCTAAGCTTCACTTCCACTTAACTTTTGTTGGAGTTAAACACTGGCTTCTTAAAAAACAGATAAATTATTCTCCTGGTAACCTCTGAGGAATTCTTGTTTTTTATTTAGTAACTTCTGAATCTCGCCATCATTTTCATCAAGCCAATTAAGGTATTTTCAAGTGTTCTGGCCTAGATGAGTAAATATGGCAGTGTTCACCAAATCTCTGAAAGAGATTTTATCCTTTTTGGCTCCTTGTTGCCAACTGTGTGTTGACTCAGCTTTCCCTCCAAGTTAGCAATGAACTGTTCACACTTAGAGAAACACTCTAATCGGTTGACATTAAGTCTTCAGGTAGTCATCTAGGCTTGGGGCCACCACTTTTGTTGAATGTGAATGTTTACCTTGGAGAGGTTAAGTTTATAATCAGTCCAACACTCTCTGCCATACATCACTTTCATCACTCATATCCTCTCTTTCTCTTCTCTTTACAATGACATATGTTTTAAATGTCAATGTTTGATGCAAGGGTGCATCCACAAAACTTTATTGCATTTATGTAAAAAGAAGACAGTGTTTTGATGAGAGGGTCATCAGACACACATGACTTCACTTGTGAGCAACTATTGCTGTTACTGTTCCTGACTCCATTCCTCCCAAGAACTCCTTGCCATGTCTGTGCCTACTTTGGCATTAAAGTCAGCCAGAATTACAAGCTTGTTCTCTTTTAGCACATCTATGATGAGGGTCTCCAGGTCTTCAAACAATATTTCTTTGACCTTGTTGGGTTTGTCATGGTGGAGGCATATGCACTGATGATGGTGGCATGGCATTTTCCTGCAAGTAGCAATCACATTGTCATCAGTTTGTCATTTACTCTTTTGGTATACATATAAGTTTTTTGACTGGAGTAGTTTTGATTGCAAAACCCATGCTAGCTTTATGGCACTTTTCATCACAGTGACCACCCCACAAAAATGTATCCTGCTCTGACTTCAGCAATCTGGCCTTTATTTGCCACCCTTGTATCACTCAGGGCTGCTAGGTGATTACAATACCTGCTGAGTTCTCTCATAACAAGAGTTCTTTGTCTTTCAGCTCTACTGGACTTCATGTTGTCCATAAACATCACAACATTCCATGTGCCAATGTTGAGCAGATTCATCTTTGCAAAAGTTTTTTTATATTTTTATTTTTTGTATTTTTACCAACAAGTAGCATCCATACCTCCTGCAGTAAGCAAGCCAGAGTTAGGTTAGGTGAAGCAGACATTTTTAGGACATTTTTTCTAGCTACTTCTTCATCCTAGGAGGTGACCAGTACAGCCCTTAAGAGACTGCCAAACCCCACAGTGAAAAGCCTACTCTATATCATGGACTGCCTACATGCAAAATTGTGACTATAGCTCCCAGTGTATCCACACCTACTACTTTGTCACTTCCCCATTACCACAGGACTCAAGGTAGGCGAAAATGTTAAAAATAGTATGTCTTTTGACTCATGCATAAATTTGATTTAAATGAAGCAGAGTTGTATGAAGTGATCATTACTCTCTCTTCAAGGGTCTTTTAAGTCCTGTGGTGAGACAAAAGTCAAGATGACTGGCAATGCCCCTTGAGACAATGCATTACCTTGTGTGTTCAACGTCCAACCAAGCTCTAAGCACTCCATGGTGCCTGCTTCAGACACATTGATGGTTGTTGGAACAAATTTATCTCATCTACCCATTCTATGAGGAAAAGTTTTCTTCATATGCTTGGAGTAGACTCCTCCCCTAACACACCTACAGGTTTGAGGCCCTTCAATTAACCATAACCTGGTTTATCCCATCTACCAAAAAGGCTTTCCTTGGGGTATGGCTGTTGCCTATGCTACATATTCTTGGAGCCACAGGTGAGAGTTGGGTGGTAGGTGGACACCAAAGATTGAAAGGAGCTTGGCGGTCTTCATACAAGAGATATTAGTCTTCCTTTAACACCCCCATACTCCCCTGTCTATATATCTGTGTATGTGTGTGTGTGTATATATATATATATATATATATATATACATACACACACACACACACATATATGCACATATACACATATATACCTACATATGTACAATACCTGCATATATACACACATGTATTGGTGTATGTATGTATTCCCTTGCTCGTGTATTTCTTTGATGAAGTCTTTTATCATTTTTTCCTTCAAACTTCCTTTTGTATAATATGTTGCAAACTTTTTTTATTCCCACCATGTGCTTCTCTCTTTATTTTTAAGTGATATTAATTTGGAGGCTCTAATATTGCATGACTTTAGTCATAAAACAAAAGCAGAAAAAAATACTGGTCCAAAGAAATGAACTTTTGCTTCAAAGAGTTGTTGGGAGAAAAAGATGAATTTTCCCAAAAGCAAACCAACTGCTCTAATCTTTCTGTTCATTTTTTACATCTAACTGGATTACCAATTTCCAGCTTCTCTCCAAGATCAATGTCCACACACATAAAAATAGATGGTTTCTGTAGTTTGTTTATCCAACTTTATGTCATTGTCTGAATAAATTATAATAAATATTAATTAAATTGAATGCTTCATTTTAGGCATTGGGATTTTTTTTTAATGTTGTAGCATTCTGGTTGATCTACCCTTGACTAATACTGGCAGGATAAGTCAAAGGGAAGAGGTGTTAGTGTTGGTAAACCCTAGCTTCAAACTACCCTATATGTCTATATACCTTAGACTTTGTATGGCCCGTCTAGTGCATTTACCTTTAATAGTTATCCAGAGGAAGGGGTAATGAAAAGGCAAAAGGCACTTATACAGCACCTACTGTATGCCAGTCACTGTTCAAAATGATTTCACCAATATTTACTCATTCAATCCAAAAAACAACCCTGGGAGGTAGGTGCTATTATTATCTCCAGTAGTTGTATAATTTTTCAGATATGTTTGACTCTCTGTGACTACATTTGGCATTTTCTTGGCAAAGATACTAAATCAATGTGCCATTTCTTTCTCAAGCAAATTTCATAGATGAGGAAATTGAGGCAAAAAGGATTAAGGGACTTGCCCAGGGCCCCAAAGCTAATAAATGTCTGAGGCCAGATTTGAACTCAGGAAATTGTCTTCCTGAGTTCAGGCTCAGCATTCTAACCACTGTGCCACAAGCCTGCTCATCTCCATTTTACAGTTGAGGAAACTGAGGCAAACAGAGGTTAAGCATCTTGCCTAGGGTTGAAGAGCTAATGACTATATGAAGCCTGCTTTGAACTCGGTTCTTCTTGACACTAGACCCAGTGCTCTATTCACCAGCTGCGCAATTAGCTCAAAATAAAGTAATTTACTAAATTTTCAGTTTAAGACTAGGTATAAAACATTGTCACAGCCCACTGAAACTTTACCCCCTTTCCTTCTCAGATAAGTGAGCTTTTTTTTTTAATCTTATCTTGCCAATGTTTAGGTCTTCACACAACTTTCTGCAGCCTCCTTATCACCTCCAGGTGGCTGATGACAACCTCTTCAATAATTCATTCGTTCTCTTTTATGCCTCATTTGACATTGATAATCAGTGTCATTGAATAGACATATCTCTGTGGTTGCAGTTGTCAAGGAATCTTGTGATCTTAGCAAATTCTTGAGAGAGCCCATATTATTTGGCAGTAAAAATCATAACATGAACAGAAGCAATCTATGATGTCCTTTCATATTATAAAATACTTTACATACACTGATTAAACCAGTAGCCCTGTAAAATAGTGAGTATACATATTGTTATCTGAAATTTACATATGAGTAAATTGAGGTTTAAAGAGCCTAAACAACTCATTTAAAGATTTTACTGAATTGAACAAGGCTTTGTTGCATACTATTTGCCCAAGATCTAGAGTGGAAACTAGGGGCATGAAGATATAAATAAATCAATCCCCTAGCTCAAAAAATCTACTTTCTACTGGTGAGATGTACCTTAACAAGTAAATTCAAAGTATGTAAAACATAATTTCATGAGGAAGAGAATACTAAGAATTGAAGTGTTCAGAAAAGACTCCAGAGAAGATGGTACATGAATGTTGCTTTTATAGTATCTAGGGATTCAACAGGGGAAAGATGAGGAGGTAATTCCTTCTTAGTATGAGGGGTAGCCAAGAGAGACACAGAAATGTGATATAGAATATAGAACGTCTCGTACATAGAATAGCTAGTAGTCTAGTTGGAGTAGGAAAGGCAGAAATAAGAATTAAGCTCAGACAATTAGGTTGGAATTGGATTATGGGGGACTGAATTGGAAGGTTATTTTTTTTACAGGTAATAAAGAATCATTCAACATTCCAAGCCAGGAAATGACACAATCATATCTTTACTTTGGGAATATCAGGATGGTGAATGTGTGGGCAGCCAGAGTTAGAGTGGAAGTGGCTCTGAATTTGCAGAGCACACATTTCCTTTGTGCTTCTACTATACTGCTTTGCTCATAGAGCATACAGCTTCCTTTGATGTGGGCATGCCATTCTGCATGGTCCTGTGTCAGCATTTCCCATGTCTCACAGTCAATACTAAAGTTCTTCAGAGATACCTTGAGAATGTCCTTATACAGCTTCTTCTGATCATTATGTGAGCATTTACCTTGTTTGAGTTTTCCACAAAATAGTCATTTGGGTAAGTATGCACTTGGCATTCAAACTACTTGGCTACACCATTGGAGTTGTGCTGTCTTTAATAGAGTTTGAATGCTTGGCAGTTCAGCTCTAGAGAGAATCTCAATATCTGGTACATATCTTGTCAGGTGATTTTCAGGATTTTCCTGAGACAGATCATGTGGTAGCAGTTCAGTTTTCTGGTATGGTGCTGATGGGACTATCCAGGCTTCACGGGCACAATGGTGAAGTCAGCCCCATGGTTCTGTAGACCTTCATTGTGATGGGCAGCCTGATACCTCTTCTCTCCTACACTTTCCTTTTGAATTTCCCAAACTCTGAGAGAGCTTTGACAAGATCCTTGCCAGAGACCTCCTTAATTGACTTATTAACCTTATAAAATACAATCACATGCCCAAGAGTCAGTGTGGCTTTAGAAAGGGCTGTGAAAAGGTTAACACGGTGTTTGCTATACAACAAATATACAATATTTGTTGATGCGACCAAGGCTTTTGACAGTCATTTCTTGAGGCCTGTGAAGACCATGGTGAAATTGAGTTGTCCAGAGAAGTTTGTCAGCATTGTACAGGAGTTTGATGACAGCGTTCTTACACAGGCTCTGGAGGAAGGTCAATGCTCTCATACTTTCCCAATGACCAACTGAGTAAAGCAGGGTTGTGTGCTTGCTGCCATGTTCTTCAGCATATTTTCCATAACTGTGTGAGACCTTCAATGATGACAAAAACAGCATAAAAATCAGCTTCCACACTGTGACAAATAAAATGCCCAAAATGTATTTTCTGTATAATAATCAATTTATTAATCAGTCTAGCAAATAATAAATTGATGGTCAATGGTCTCTCTGGGTAACTAAAGATAAAATCATGGACATCCCTGAATGCTTAAATACCTTTAGAAAAGGGGGTAACCCGACAGGTAAAAATCAACCCTGATTGGTGAACAATTGATGAGAGGGTGAACTTTTAAATGAAGAGGCGGGCTAAAAGTCTTCAGCCCATCCTTCTGAGAACTTGATTTGATCATGAGACTCATTCTCCTCTAGACATCTGGAGAAAGGAATCCATCTCTGCCCAGACTACTCTGGTTTGTTTTCTCTTTCATAAACTGGATTTCCCTGAACTCTATACACAGGTACAATGTCTTGGACCCAATATTTTAGAGATGGAATACAGCTAGATTAGATTCTGTTCATATTATAAGCAAAAGTAAGGTCCCATAGTTGGATGGGGTCCACCCAAGATCACAGAGCACATACTCTGAATATTAAGGCAATATCATCTAGTAGACTTGTCCTTTAGAGACTGGCTCAATGGCCTACAAGGGCTGGTTCCTGAAGAGGAAATAGGAAAAATCTTAATCCTAACTTAATAATTGGTTATTAATACAATAGAAAAATAATAATTTCTCTCAACACTGGTGATCACCTATTAATGTGAAAAGGCCAGGACCAAAGTGGAGGAGGAGCTGGTGTAAAACTTTTCTTTGCAGATGATTGTTCATTCAATGCAGTCTTTGAGGCCAGTGATACAGCAGAGTATGGACTGATTATCTGCAATCTGTGCTAATTTTGGCCTGACAATCCACCCGAGAAAAAAAGAGGTCTTCCACCAGCCAGCACCACCCCGTCCATATGTGCAACCATTGGTCACAGTAAATGAAGAAATTTTGAAAGCTATTGATAAGTTCACTTACTTTGGCAGTGTACTTTCCAGGGATCTCCATATAGGTGATAAGGTTGATGTGCACATTGCCAAGCAACAGGAGAGATAAAAGGGCAGAAGTGGAACTTAAAGTCAAGCCCTTTCCTCCATCCCACAGAGGCAAAAATGAAACAGTTCTAATACCCATCATTCATATAATGCACTAAGGTTTACCAAGCATTTCCAAATATCTCATTTGATGCCTATGACATTGGCGGTAGATGCTGCCTTCATCTGGATTTTAGAAAGGAGGAAACTGAACGATACAGAGGTTAAGTGACTTGCCTACTGTTGCACAGCTACAAGGTGTCTGAAGTCAAATTTCAACTCAAGTCTTCCTGATACAAAGTCTAGCACTCCATCAACTGTGCCAACTAACTATTGATATGAAACAAAATTTATAGACATAATTAAATAGTAAGTATATCCAAAGTAATGCAAACTGATTTCAAGCTAATGATAATTCTAATAACTGCTGGGATCTAGAAAAGCTACCTCAACTGGCTCTGAAGGGAGACCATGGATTCTACCAGGCTGCCATAGTAAACACACTTATATACCTCTTTTAGCCCTTCTATGAGGTCATTGGACTCTATTTTCTAAAACTGAAAGGTATTTGAGAGATCATCTATTAATAACCCTAATATTTACAAATGAAGAAACAGGCCCAGAGAAGTTTTAAATGCCTTCAGGAAAGGTTTAAGTGACTTTTTTTTATCTCCATATAACTGGCAGCCAGCATGGGGCCTTGGCCAAAAGACATTTAGGGTTTCTTGAACTGAATTCTATTTTTTTTTTCAAATTGCACTGCAAGTGCACAGAGAGAATCATTACATAAAAATCCAGCCTCCTGGTTGGGTCACACAGTCTGCACTGGGCCCATTCAACAATTCCTACTACTTCACTGTTGAGTTTTGCAAATATACAGTAAAAAACACTGCTGCCTTTCACAAGGCCTTGCCCATAGCCACCAGTCAACATGTATTTGTTGATCTATTAATTGACTCTTCTTGTCATGTGCTTTCAATTCTTCCTTCCAGTTTAATAAAAGGCAACCATTTTTCTGTATTCTCCTCTTGTTTCTGATATATTTAAGGACTGTTTTTCTATTTCATTTATGCTTTTGGCAAATTGCATACTATTTTCTGCTTTGACATTCCTGACCTTACTCCTACAAGCCTTAACAATTTCTTTCTATCCCCTGTTAAACTCAACTTGCTTTCTTTTCTTTGACAGTTCTGTCCTTAGCTTGGCCAACTTGCTTCCCCATCATGTTGCACAGGAAGATGATCTCCTCCATCCCTTAGTGGAAAAGTTCTTGGCTGATATTAGATATTTTTTGAAAGCTTCAATTTGCCCTATATACATATATAGTATCAAGCTGTGCCCCATAAGCTCTTCCAAGGATGACTCATTGTGCTCTGAAGATGACCCTATCTGGGTACATGAAGTTTGCTGTAGAACATAGAGAACAACTATGTGCCTGTCATCTGTCATGTGAGCCTAGGTAAGTTTGAAGAGTGTCCTCTATTATCTATTGGCTAATCACTAGGGACTGATTTATTTTTTGAAAAAGCATTCAGGAGGGACAGAGCCAAGATGACAGAGTAATAAAAGCAGTGACTTGCTTGAGATCTCTCCCAAACCCCTCCAAACACCTGTAAAAAATGGCTTTAAAAAAATTCTAAAGCAGCAGAAACCACAAAAATACAGAGTGAAACAAATTTCCAGCCCAGGGTCACACAGCTAGTAAGTGTTAAGTGTTTGGTCTGAGGCTGAATTTAAACTCAGGTCCTCCTGACTTCAGGGCCAGTGCTCTCTCCACTGCTCCACCTAGCTGCCCCTCTAAGATTTTTTTTTTATCTTGAATTGTGTGAATAAAACCTTTTATTAAGGCATTGAGTAGTGATACCAAGTTTGGTAGAGAATATAGCAATTGGATAGATGAGAGAGAGAGAGAGAGAGAGAGAGAGAGAGAGAGAGAGAGAGAGAGAGAGAGAGAGAGAGAGAGAGAGAGAGAGAGAGAGAGAGAGAGAGACAGAGAGGGAGAGAGATTATAGATCCTTGAAATGTTGCAGTATTTTGCAGACGTAAAGGCATTTTCAGGTGAGTGTATAGGGTATGGAGAAAGCATCTTAGTTGATGTAGCAAATTCTCATTTAGCCAGATTTTAAACTAACAGAAAATCCAAAATATTGTTACTAATAGCATATAACCAAAATTGATTCATAATGTTCTATTTCATTCAGAGACAGAGCAAAAATGAGCTCAAAGTGAGGCCATGGAGCAATGCCATTCCATGGAAAGTTCCAAAATATTAAACTGTCAGTAGAGAGGGCACATATTGAACTGTCCTGCCTGCTTACTTATAATCCCTGAATGTTAGCTTACCATTTGAACACTTTTGAGATGATGAAGGAATTCCGGAATGAACCCACTAGCACTAAGAGTCAATGACTCAGGGAACACTAGCCCTTCTCCCTCCCACCACTTCCTTCAGAACAGTTATAGATCTTCTACCTAACTGGCCAGTTCCAGTTGGGAAAAACAGCTCCTTTCTCCTCTCACTTCCTCTCCTCTCTTCTACTCTCCTTTCCTTCTTCCTCTCCCTCTGTCCACATAGGGTATCATATCCACACTTTTGGGTGGTCTGCCCAAAGGAATGTAAATTTTGATAGCTGAAACCTCACGAGATATCTTCGGGTTTATGGGCTAGATTTCCTTCTTAAGGACCATACCTTAAACTCAAATCACTCTGGCTCTCCTAGATTGACTAACAGTAAATCCCAGAACAAGCCCCACTTAGTCATTGTTTGGTTTCTGATGTCTCAGAGAGAGTGTAAATAGCAATAACAATTGTTTGTGCTTTGGCCAGAAAGTATGAAGGTCTTCCCCTACAATACTGATTGTATGTATACATATATATATATATATTTATATATATATATATATATATATATATATATATATATATATATATGTGTGTGTGTGTGTGTGTGTGTGTGTGTGTGTGTATGTGTGTGTCTATGTGTGTGTGTATATGTGTGTATATACACACACACACACGCACATATGTATGTGTGTGTGTGTGTGTGTGTGTGTGTGTGTGTGTGTGTGTGTATTTTTTTTAACTAGGTACAAGAGGTCAGACTTTGCCTCGTTTCTTACCTAACCTTAATCACTGAATGGGAATTGTTTCAGTCAAACTGAGACTTGGAAAAGACTTTTGCTCAAAAAGGACAAGATTTCCCACTGCATCTGGGGACATATACAGTTGTCCTTCTCTATATCTTGCCACTGGACCCAGATTTCTCCAGAGGAGAAAGTGAGGCTGGTGATTTTGTACTGCTTTCCCCCACTTAAATCCAATTCATTTGCAAGTCATGGAATCTCCTTCCTGATGTCATGGTTCTCTTTGAGAACAAGGTCTTCTGACTTCATTCTTTGGAATATGAGGACAATTTTAATTTACTATTGAGTCAAAATTTTGTTGATATGTAAAAGGGTCACACTCTTCCCCAAAATTCTCTTCTTCATGCCATCCTTAAATTGTAAGAATGAATCTATGATCTCCAGGATTTTGATGGCATATGCCTTCCCCTCATTGGGCCTGAAACCTATGAAGTCCTGACAAATCCTGGGCAAACCTATGTCTGACAAGGCTAGCTCCTCTTTGTGCATTTTTTCCTTTGGCACAAGCCCTTTTCAGATCTGCTATGTTTGAAAATTAAGGTAAACTGTATATAGAGTACTTGGGAAAATAGGTGAAGAAGGAGTCTTACCAAATTCTTTTTAAGATACAAATATGGTGTTGATACCTAAGCCATGAAGAGTCAAAATAGAGAAAGAAAATTACAGACCAATTTCTCTAATGAATATAGATGCAAAAATTTTAAACAAAATACTAGCAAGTAGATTGCAGCAACTTACCACAAGAATAATACACTACGACCAGGTAGGATTTATACAAGGAATGCAGGGCTGGTTCAATATTAGGAAAGCTATCAGCATCATTGAGCATATCAACAACAAAACCAACAGAAACCACATGATCATCTGAATACATGCACAAAAAGAATTTGAAAAAACACAACACCCATTCCTATTAAAAACACTGGAAAGCACAGATATAAATGGAGTCTTCCTTAAAATAATAAATAGCATTTATCTAAAACCTTCAGCAAGCATAATATGTAATGGGGACAGACTAGAAGCATTTCCAATAAGATCAGGGGTGAAACAAGGATGTCCATTATCACCACAGTTATTCAATATTCTAGTGGAAACTTTGGCTTTAGCAATAAGAGAAGAAAAAGTAATTGAAGGCATTAGAATAGGCAAAGAAGAAACAAAGCAATCACTCTTTGCAGATGACATGAAGATATACTTAAGAATCTTAGAGAATCAAGTAAAAAACTACTTGAAATAATAAACAACTTTAGCAAAGTTGCAGGCTATAAAATAAACCCACATAAATCATCAGCATTTCTATATTACCAACAAAGCCCAAAAGCAAGAGATAGAAAGAGAAATCCCATTTAAACTTACTGTAGACATTATAAAATATTTAGGAGTCTACCTCCCAAAACAAACCCAGGAACTCTATGAACACAATTACAAAACACTTTTCACACAAATAAAATCAGATCTAAATAATTGGAAAAACATCAGTTGCTCATGGGTAGGCCGAGCTAATATAATAAAAATGACAATCCTACCTAAGCTAATTTACTTATTCAGTGCCATACCAATCAAACTACCAAAAATTATTTTATAGAGTTAGAAAAAATCAATAACAAGATTCATTTGGAAAAACAAAAGGTCCAGAATATCAAAGGAACTAATGAAAAGAAATGCAGGGGAAGGTGGCCTAGCAATTCCAGATTTTAAATTGTATTATAAAGCAGCAATCATCAAAACTGCTTGGTACTGGCTAAGAAATAGGGAGGTGGATCAGTGGAATAGGTTAAATATGCAAGACACAGTAGTCAATGACTATAGTAATCTATTATTTGATAAACCCAAAGACCCCAGCTTCTGGGATAAGAACCCACTCTTTGAAAAAAACTGCTGGGAAAACTGGAAAAGAGTATGGCAGAAACTAGGCATAGACCCAAATCTCACACATATACCAAAATAAAGTCAAAATGGGTTCATGACTTAGATATAAAGGCTGATACCATAAGTAAACTGGGAGAACAAGGAATAGTTTACCTATCAGATCTATGGAGAACAGAAGAATTCATGACCAAACAGGAGATAGAGAACATTATGAAAAGCAAAATGGATAATTTTGATTACATTAAATTGAAAAGTTTTTGCACAAACAAAGCCAATGCAACTAAGATTAGAAGGAAGGTAGAAAATTGGGAAAGAATTTTTACAACCAGTCTCTCTGATAAAGGCCTCATTTCTAAAATATAT
This sequence comes from Phascolarctos cinereus, assembly GCF_003287225.1. Lineage (NCBI taxonomy): Eukaryota > Metazoa > Chordata > Mammalia > Diprotodontia > Phascolarctidae > Phascolarctos > Phascolarctos cinereus. Next base: position 13,025,937 of record NW_027555625.1, read on the forward strand.
AGAGAATTAAGACAAATTTATAAGAACACAAGCCATTCCCCAATTGATAAATGGTCAAAGGATATGAACAGACAGTTCTCAGATGAAGAAATTAAAGCCATCTATAGTCATATGAAAAAATGCTCTAAATCGTTATTGATTAGAGAAATGCAAATCAAAACAACTCTGAGGTACCACATCACACCTATCAGATTGGCCAACATGACAAAACAGGAAAATGATAAATTTTGGAGAAGATGTGGGAAAATTGGAACACTAATACATTGTTGGTGAAGTTATGAAATGATCCAACCATTTTGGAGAACAATTTGGAACTATGCCCAAAGGGCTAAAAAAAATGTGCATACCCTTTGATCCAGCAATAGCACTTCTAGGGCTATATCCCAAAGAGATCAAACAAATGGGAAAAGGACCCACATGTACAAAATATTCATAGCAGCTTTTTTGTGGTGGCAAAGAATTGGAAATTGAGAGGATGCCCATCAATTGGGGAATTGCTGAGCAAGTTGTGGTATATGAATGTAATGGAATACTATTGTGCTACAAGAAATGATGAACAGGCTGACTTCAGAAAAACCTGGAAAGACTTGTATGGACTGATGCTGAGTGAAGTGAGCAGAACCAAGAGGACTTTGTACACAATAACAGCCACGTTATGCAATGACTAAGATTGTTAAACTGAACCCTTCTCAGCATTACAAGGACCTAAAACATCTCTAGAGTCCTTGGGTTGGAAAATGCTGTCCACATCCGAAGAAAGAACTGTGGAAGTCGAATCACTATCACTTATTTTTACCTTCTGTTGCGTTTTGTTTCATCTTTCTGATGGGTCCTGCAATTGGTTTTAATTTTTACTTACAACTTCACTAATGTGAACATATGTTTAATGGGTATGTAAATGTAAAGCATATGTCAGATTGTGCACCGTTTTGGGGAGGGTGGTGGGGAGGAAGGGGGAGAAAAATTTTCAACTCAAAAGCATATGGAAGTGATTGTAGATAAATCAAAATAAATTAATAAAAAATTAAGATAATTAAGGTAAACTGAAAGACAAGCTCCTGAGCATGATCAATTTTTTAGTTAGGCTAACTAGTAGCAACTAACTAGTAGTAACCAATAAATTAGGTCAAAGGCCTTTTTCAATGACCAAAGCCCTTGAATGATGCCTGACAGGGTTTTCTAAACCTAGGTGTGTCTTCTTTCTGATTGGCCTGAAAGTGCATTATTTGGATCTCCCCTTGCAAAGGTGAAACAATCCTGATTGGTAGACATTTGCATTAGGATGTAGGTTAAGATTCATCTCACCTACTCCCCATTACTTCCTTGGGAAATGATAATAAACCTCAGGTGATGGGATTAGTCTGCAGATATGGGCATAGTCTGCAATGCTTTGATTGAATCAACTTGAATTTGAGCTAAGTGGGTAACGGATGAGGTTACAAAGGTAGACAAAAGGGTAAAGATTTCATTTTTTATAGAATTGATTTCTGTTGTTATTCAGTCATTTTCAGACTTGCAGGAATTTTAGGGATGCCATTTGGGCTTTTTCTGGCAATGATACTGGAGTGGTTTGTCATTTCCTTTTCCAAGTCTTTTTACATATAAGGAAACCAAGGCAAACAAATTTAATTTGCTCAAATGAGCCCAATGCAGTCCTAAGTTGAGGTAATGGCAAGACGAATGCTTGCCTTTAGGCAAGTTTCTCCAGAATGTTGTTGGTATTCAACCTTCCTTCTTGAAGAGAACTAGTGCCATCATGGGCAGATATCTTGGCTTGAGGGAGAATTGGATTTCACTGAAGCATTGTAAGTATCAGCCTCACTGCCTCTTCCAGAGTCATTAGAATCCAATGGCAGGACAGAAAACAAACCTAGGACACAGTGGATGACCTTAGTGTCTTCAAGTCTGACCAAGCTCTAAGCGCTCTATACAGCCTGCTTCATCCACCTTCATGGACATTGGAAAAAATTGTTCTTATCCACCCATTCCATAGGGTATTCAGATGTCTTAACTCACCTATGGGTGTGAAGTTTTTGGTTACCCTAAACCTTGTTTAGCCTATCTACAGAGACAGTTTTACTGGGTTGAAGCTGTGGTGAATGCTATAGCCTCTTGAAGTCACAAGTGAGAATTTGGTGAAGGTGGACACCAAATATGAATGAGTAACACAGAAAAGAACTTCATAAGCCCTCACACCAGAGGTCTTAGTCATCTTGAAGATTACATACACCCCAGGCTGAGGTTTATAAAGGTAAGAAGCTTGGACTTTTGCAGTGTAGGAGAATACTAAAACCTGTGCCAGCTTGTCTAAGTCTTAAAAATAGAATTAAAATCAATTTTTCAGTTTTACAGATCTCAGAAGGAAGTTGGCCTCTTTCTCCACTTCCTAGACATCTGAGCAGCGGGTATTTTCTACCACACCACTTGCAGTAGTCACATAGGTAGTAGTAAAATTATCAGAAGGCTGGAGGAGAGGAGGAAAAAAAGGAAGGAAAAAAAAAGACTGGAAATAAAAGAGTAAATTTGGTATTGATTGGTTTCTATTCATTAGAGGTGAAATATATAAGAGCTAGTAAGCACTTCTCACAGAGATGTCACTTGCAAATGTATCAATGGGCCTTGGATGCTGACCTCTCAGTACATTATCATTATTCCATGATTGTTGTTTGTTAGCATTCCCTTTTCTCTGTGAGGGAACAAAATTGCCTCTTCAATACCTTGATTCCTATTTGTTTTGGGTGTTCCTGAAGAAAATGCTTAGATGCAAACAAATTCCCTGACACAGGTGTGCTACAGTAGACTATGGATAATAATCTTGTTTCTGTCTTTGCTTCTATTGATCTGTAATGAAAAGCTTTCAACAAGGTTTCTTCATACACTCACCTCTGGTTTTCATTTTTCCCATGAGTATGACTTCTTAATATACACATCTATTTTTCCTTTTTACTGACTATTTTTTTTTTTGTGGAAGGGGGTGGCTATTCTGTTCTTTTAGAAGAGCTCCACATCCAGAATTATTTTGTATTCATGAGTCTCATCTCATTAAGTCAGTGGTACCTGTGAGGTCAAAGTGTTTTATTGGTTTAGGATGTCTAGTTGACTGTTCTTTTTCCATACCCATACAGGTGACAAATCTCACCATTTCTACTTTCATAGCATTTCTCAAATCTGACCCCTTCTCTCCATTTGCATAGACACCATTTTAATTGAGGCCCTCACAATCTCTCACTTAGAGTATTACAATAGCTTCCAATTGGTCTTTATGCCTTGAATCTCTCCCTACTCATCCATCCATCTTTCCCAATGCTACCAAAGTAGTTTTACTTAAATGAAGATCTAACCATGTGACTCCACTACTTACCCAATTCTGATTACTTTCATTTGCCTCTAGAATAAAATATAAACTCATATATTTAGTCTTAAAAGCACTATCCCAATCTACCTCTCCAGAATCATAGGATATAACTTTTCCTCCAATACTCTGCAATCTACATAACCTGGACTCAGGACTCCACATCTTCCATCTCCTTGCTTTGAACTTCTTGTTTTCCATGTTTTTAATGCTCTCTTTTAGGAGAGGTAACTCTATTTCCAAAAGTTCTCTCCTTAGGACATGATTCAAGTCCTACCTTCTTCATGAAATCTTTCCTCAACCCCTCTAAGTGCTAGTGCTCTCCTTCCCAAATGAACTTGCATTTTGCTAGTGTGCATGTATTTGTATTTATTCACTTTATGCCGCATATATTTTTGCTCATACTTATCTCCTCTATTATAATTTAAGTTTAGTGGAAGTAAGGATTGTTTCATTCTTATTTTATCTCAAGTGCCTCATGAAGTTAACTCACACTCAACATAAACTTGTTGACTGAAACTGTCCACCCCCACCCCAGGTGGTCAAGGATTTTTAAACGAGGGCCAAAAACAAAATTGTTCCTTAGGAGTATGAGGTGAGAGTAGAATTAGGATATTTGGGAGCCAATTTCTCCTCTTTGGAAAACAGACAATCACATGAACTTGGAGCAAAAATGGAGAGCCATGCCCATACAGCTGCTGTTCTTGAATTATTTCATTTATATAGATCTTGTCTCCTGGGCTCTCTTGTAAGGCCCTTGTGAGCAATAAATACTGGTTGAATTGGTTAATTAGCAAAGATTATTAAATTAACCAGAACAATCTATTTCCTAAGCATGCTAGATAAATGAGAGGGTAGTGTTGCCTTGTCTATCATGGCAATTCAGGAACGGGGATTACACCTCCCATCAGAATAGATCCTCATCACTGAAGCCACTAAAGGGAAATTTTTCACAATAAAATATATGGTTTAGATAGGTGAGGAAAGGTGGAAGACTCTTGTATAAGCCACTTGTAACAGAACGTTGTTTAATGAAAGGTTATAATAAACTGGCTTATCTAATAGTATGTCCTGGCTGGCGCTCAGTGCAGTTCATCAGCAGCGGGTATGATTTGCATAGTAATTAAGACACATCCTTTGCAATAAGATTCAGAGCCCTGTGCATATTTGTTTCTCAATTTTAGCAGCCTCCTGGCTCAGGCCACCTCCATCAATTTAGGCAATGGGGTAGACTATGATTCATTCTAGCAAATGCCAAAGGGAGATGAGGAAATGTTTCTTTATGCAGGTCTCTTTCACAAGTGAGTACTCAGGCCTCTTTAAGCAAAAGGTAGTTCTGAGAGGGGAAGCAGTACAGGGGCAGTGGGAAGGTCATTACACTTAGATGCCTGGAGGCTTGGCTTTGAGTCATGCCTCTGATCCTTGACTTTGGACAAGTAAATAAGTCTCAGACCCTCAAATCTCCAAAATGAGGAGAGGTAGTATTGGGCAAGATATGAAGATTTGAATAATCTGAGAGAAGTTCTAGCATGGAAACTTCCTTCACCATGCAGATCAAACATCCAACTTTAACTAACTTGTGGTCTCAGTCACCTGGAGTAGTGAGAGGAATCCTGATTTGCCAGGATCTCAATGAATATGTAAATGAAAAGACATGAGCTAAGGGTTTATTACATGTCTGATCAATGGAGATACAAGTATAAACACAAGAATGTGTCTATTATTAAGTAGCTGCTACTCTAATTGGGGGAGACAATGGAGGAGAAGCAGGCCTGAGGTAAAGCCCCTGAGGTCCTAAGCCTTCAACTACTGGACAAACAAGACCAAAAAATTCTCGGCATATGTCAGAGAGTACTTAAACCTAACTAGACTTTCCTCTTTTTGTTATGCCATGTTACCTCTATTTCTCATCTCTGAAATAGAAGTAATCGTACTACTTTGATAATTTGATAATATCATAAGGTGGTACACACAGTAGTTACTTCACAAGTATTTCTTGAATGAATGAATTAACAAAATGTTTCAATTCAGTCAGTAATTCTATCAACAAGCATTTAAGAGTAATGTGTACAATCCCTGTGCTAAGAGTTCATGGCAGACATATAATTTCCAGTTACAAAACTTGCAGTTTTCAGCTTACCCAATGATATAACAGATTTTAAGTCTCTCACTTTCAGTTTCAGAGTTTTGTTCTTGTGTTTTAATGAAAAATTATGAATTTAGTAACAATTTCTTTACCTTTAAGCATAAGTAGGGCTCTCTGCCTAACAGCATTTATACTTACCCTCATTAATTATTGGACTCTTCATGGTTGAGTCAAAATTCTACTTGCTGTAAATGTTTGGGTAATAACATGGCAGATTTTATTTCAGTTTCTGTTGATAGAGTAGCATGAGTAAGGAAATTTGGGGAAAGAGATAACCTTTTGAAGGGGCCTGCTGAAGCCAGAGTCTTCTGATCCAACATTCCTTTAGGGACAATAGCCGTCATTAATGGCTACTTCCTCTATTATATTGCAGTCTGACTTTTGTACCTCCAAGCTGTTCTTGAAAGCTATATACTACAATATTTCCTTTACGATTTCCTGAAAGATACTGCCCATGTTTTTCTTTTTTAATTGTGATTTTCAGGTAAACCAATAATTTTCAAATTGTCTCTCCTGGTTTGATTTTCCAGGTCAATTGTCTTACCAATGAGGTATTTTATGTTTTCATCTATTCTTTTTTTTTTCATTTTTTTTTGTTTCTGTTTGAATGGTACTTGCTATCTCATAGAGTCATTAGCTTCCATTTAATTCTAATTTTTAACAAATTGTTTTCTTCTATTAGATTTTGTACCTCCTTCCCCTTTTGGCCAATTGTATTTTTTAGGATATTGTTTTATTCAGTGTAATATTTACAATATTTGGACATCTCCCTTCTCAAATCTCTCAATTTATAGACAATCCTAATAGTTACAACCACATTTAACAGCATTTTGGAACAAATTTCCTGTTTGATGTCATTTCCCTTCATCTAATGACTTTCAAAGGCTTTTTACACTTAAATCTATGGACTTTTGATTGATTAAGTCTTTTTTTTTTCCCCAAGTAGGTAAAGTTTTAGAGCTTAAATAGGATGGGGTGGTTTGAATACCACCATTACACAAATATAAGCAAAAATCAGAAGCTGACATTCTAATGAGGGAGACAAGATGGAAGTAACTGTGTACATAAAAAAAAATTCAAGGAGATTGTAGATTATCTCAGTGGGAAGGTACTAGCTGTGGATATATGGGAGGTAGTAGAGAGGAGACAAAGAAAAGTCTCCTGCATAAGTTGAGATATGAAAGCTGAATCTTGAAGGAAGTCAAGAAAGCCAAGAGATATTGACAAAGAGGGAGAAAATTACAGGCATGGAGAATATGTAAGAAAAGGCACAGATTCAGGGGACAGTGCTGTTTTTGTGGACCAGTAAGGAAGCCAATACTGCTACATAAAATAGTACAATAAGGAGATGAGGAAAGAATTTAAAGAGGAAAGGAGGGAAGGAGTCTGGCTGGCTTTAACACATTGGTCTGATATAGTTGATCTTTGGTGTAATAACGGGAAGAGAATAAGCATTTATAGGGTGATTACTAGGTGCCAAGCAGTCTGCTAAGAACATTAGAAACATTATCTCATTTGAGATTTAATAGAGAGCCACCAGAATTGTTTGAGTAGTAGATTATTATTGTGGTTGTTTGGTCATTTTTCAGTCATGTCTGATTCTTTGTGAAGCAATTTAGGATTTTCTTAGCAAAGATACTGGAGGAATTCTGCTTCTGGGAGCTAAAATAGCAGAGTTAAAAGGTGATCTCTCTGACCCTTCTGTATCAACCTCTGAAAATCCAGAAAATATCACCATAGAAAAAAACCCTGAAACAGCTGAACCAGAAGAAAGATGGAGAGCATCTGTCCAGTAGCCCAGGTAGCTTGATGGATTAAAGGGAAAGGTCCCTCTTCTCCTGGGGGAAAGGGAGCAGTACTGAACAGAAGGCATGCCAGGAAGCTAGTGGAAAGCCCCTCTTTAGCATATGAGGAGGAGGTCCTGAAACCCAGGTGGTGGAGCAGGAAAACACCAACACCTGGAACTCTGAGTGCCTCAGTGAGGGCAGGGGAACCAGTGAAAACCAGCGGAGAAAACCACCAGGTGCCTCAGCATTCTACAGCAATCTCTCAGTGCCTCAGCAAAAAATCTATGAAGCCCTCCAAGAGCCCCCAGGCAGATAAACATCCTACATCATCCAGGGTCCAGACTACCCCCAATCCCACCCCTCGAGTTCCAGTGTTGCTGATGCCAGCCCAATGACAGGTAAGCTGTCAGAACCCTACAGCCTCCAACTGCCAACATGGGGAGACCCCAGCACACAAAGGCAGTAACCAGGCACAAAGCTCCCAACACAAGAAGCTTGGGTCAGTGCTTTCTGCTCCCCAGCAGGAGAGCTCAATCTCTTTAAAGGGGAGGAAATAAACAAACACCATGAGTAAAAAGAAATATACCATAGTTTCATATTATGATAACAGTGAAGATCAAGATAGAAATTATGAAGAGGGCAACATTGTCAACAAACTCAAATCTTGAACTTCAAAAGGGAATAGGAACTGGTCTGAAGCCCAAAAAGCCTTCTTAAAAGAGCTCAAGAAGGATTTTAAAAGTCAAATGAGGGAGGTAGAAGAATCCTTAAAAAATACAATTGTCCAACTGGAAAAAAATAATACACTGAATAAAACAATAACCTAAAAAATACAATTGGCCAAAAGGGGAAGGAGGTACAAAATCTAATAGAAGAAAACAATTTGTTAAAAATTAGAATTAAATGGAAGCTAATGACTCTATGAGATAGCAAGTACCATTCAAACAGAAACAAAAAAAAATGAAAAAAAAAAGAATAGATGAAAACATAAAATACCTCATTGGTAAGACAATTGACCTGGAAAATCAAACCAGGAGAGACAATTTGAAAATTATTGGTTTACCTGAAAATCACAATTAAAAAAGAAAAACATGGGCAGTATCTTTCAGGAAATCGTAAAGGAAAACTGCTCTGAGGTCCTAGAACAACATGATGAAATAACCATAGAAAGAATCCACCAGTCACATCCTGAAACAGATCCCAAATTGAAAACACCAAGGAATATAGTAGCTAAATTTAAAAATTACCACTTAAAAAAGAAAATGCTGCAGGCAGCCAGAAAGAAACAATTTAAATATCATGGAACCACAGTCAGGATTACACAGGACATTGCAGCTTCTACATTAAAAGACTATGGGGGGGGGAGCCAAGATGGTAGACTAAAAGCAGTGATCTGCCTGAGCTCTCTCCCAAACCCCTCCAAATATCTATAGAAAAATGGCTCACAACAAATTCTGAAGCAGCAAAACCCACAAAAAGACAAAGTGAAACTAATTTCCAGCCCAAGAAAACCTGGATGGTTGACCAGAAAGCTGGGAGAGGAGCGAAGGTCAGCATAGGCGCACAGGCCACAGTGAACCTAGAGCAGGCCTCAGAGTACTGAACTGCAGGCAGCTGTGGTGGTTTCAAGACTTCTCAACCCACAAACACCAAAGACAACTTAGAAGTTCAGTGGGAAAAGTCTGTTTTTGTGGTAGTAAGAAAGACATAACCGTGCCACATTCCCCAAGCTCAGCCACAGGGCAGGAGCTGCCTCCAGAGCTTCTGGCTAACAGACTGAGGGAGAATTGAGTGGCTGATAAGCTGGGGATTTCAGGGATCTCTCTGTAGGTGCAGGATTCTCTTGCTTTGTCTGTGTGTGGATCTGGGTCACAGTTCTGGGTGGCTGTCTTTGGGTGAGGAGGAGCGTTGGCATGGTGGAACTTGTAGTGGCTATGGAGAGAAAATCCTCCTCACAGTTCCAAGCAAAAAGTGCTTGTGGTCACTCATAGAGCACAGCACAGGACAGGAATGGAGGAAGTACCTCACCCTAGATCATAGCACCTTGGAAGAACTGAAAATTTACAGTTCCCAAGAAATATCTCTGAAAACAGCTGAACAAAATCCTTGAAGCTTGGGACAGTACATTCTCCACATGGGAAACAGACCCCTACCTTAACAACGAGTTTATGACTCAAGTAATTGGCTGGGATCACAAGCAAGCAGCTCAAAAAGAGTCAGACTATATTATCTTACTTTGGTGACAAAGAAGATCAAAACATACAAATCAGAAGAAGACAACAAAGCCAAAGCTTCTACATCCAAAGCTTCCAAGAAAAATATTAAATGGTGCCAGGCCATGGAAGTACTCAAAAAGGATTTGGAGAAGCAAGTAAGAGAAGCAGAGGAAAAACTGATTTTAATGCTAAAGGAGACCAAAAAATAAATACTGAAGAAAATAGCACCTTAAAAATAGCCTAACACAAATGGCAAAAGTGGTCCAAAAGGCCAATGAGTAGAAGAATGCCTTAAAAAGAAGAATTGGCCAAATGGAAAAGGAAGTCCAAAAGCTCACTGAAGAAAATACTTCCTTAAAAATTGGAATGGAGTAATGGCAAACTAATGACATTGAGAGAAATCAAGACATTGTAAAACAAAACCAAAAGAAGGGGAAAAAAATAGAATACCATCTAAAATATCTCATTGGAAAAAAACAATTGACCTGGAAAATAGATCCAGGAGAGAGAATTTAAAAAAAAAAAATTATTAGACTATCTGAAAGCCATGATGAAAAAAGAGCTTAGACATCATCTTTCAAGAAATTATCAAAGAAAACTACCCTAATATTCTAGAACCAGAGGGCAAAATAGAAATGGAAAGATATCCGCAAAGGAAAACTCCTGGGAATATTGTAGCCAAATTCCAGAATTTCCAAGTCAAGGAGTAAATATTGCAGGCAGCCAGAAAGAAACAATTCAAGTATTGTGGAAAAACAATCAGGATAGCACAAGATTTAGCAGCTTCTACACTGAGGGACCAAAGGGCATGGAGTATGACATTCTGGAGGGCAAAGGAGATAGGATTACAACCAAGAATCACCTACCCAGCAAAACTTAGTATAATCCTTTGGGGAAAAAATGGTCATTCATTGAAATAGGGGACTTTCAAGCATTCCTGAGGAAAAGACCAGAGTTGAATAGAAAATTTGATTTTCAAATACAAGACTCAAGTGAAACACGGAAGAGGTAAACAGGACAGATAAATAATAAGAGACTTACTAAGTTTGAACTGTTTAAATTCCTGCATGGAAAGATGATATTTGTAACTCATGAGTCCTTTGTCGGTATTAGGATAGCAGGAGGGAATACACACACACACACACACACACACACACACACACACACAGATAGATAGATAGATAGATATACATAGAGAGATAGATAGATAGATAGATAGATAGATATAGATAGAGAGATAGATAGATAGATAGATAGATAGATAGATAGATAGATAGATAGATAGATATAGATAGAGAGATAGATAGATTGATTGATTGATTGATAAATGGGACAGAGTGAGTTGAAGATGAAGGGGTAATATCTGGAAAATAAAATTAAGGCATAACAGAGGATTATACTGGCAGAAGGAGAAAGGGAAAAGTAGAATAAGGTAAACTATTTCACATGAAACAGACAAGAAAAGGCTTTTACAGTGGAGGGGAAATGGGGGAAGGTGAGAAGAAATGAGTGAATCTTATTCTCATAGTATTTGACTTAAGGATGGAATAACATGCACAATGGGGTATGGAAATCTATCTTACCCTATAGGAAAATAAGAGGGGAAGTGGACAAGAGAGCAGGGGGTTGATACAGGGCAGTGCAGATTGTGGGTGAGGATGATCAGAAGCAAACACTTCTAAGGAGGGACAGGGTCAAAAGAGAGAATAGAATAAATGGGGGGTAGGATAGGATGCAGGGAAATACACTTATTTTTTCACAACATAACTACAATGGAAGTGTTTTGCATGATTACACATTTATAACCTGTATGGAGACGCTTGCCTTTTCAATGGGGTTGACTGTGGAGGGAGGAAGGGAGAAAATTTGTAACCCAAAGTTATAAAAACACATGTTAAATAAAATAAAAATATAACAAAAAAACCAACATCTACAACTACAACAAAAAAAGAGTGCAGGGCATGGATCATGATATTGTGTAAGGTAAACGAGTTTAGATTACAGTCAAGGATCAACTACTCAGTGAAAATGAGCATCGTCTTTCAGGGGAGGAGATGGATATTCAATGATATAGGTGACTTCCAAACCTTCCTGATAGAAAGACCAGAGCTCAACAGAAAATTTGATCTTCAAATACAAGACTCAAGAGAGACATAAAAAGTTAAATGGGACAGAAAGATATGATATGTTGGTAATAAGAGCAAACTGTTTACATCCCTATAAGCGAAGATGACGCTTGTAACTCTTGTGAAATTTATTTTTATCACACCATGTTGAAGAAGTATACATAAAGGGGGTGGATATAAGTTGACTTTGATGTAATGATGAAAAAAAATCTAATCAAGTGGGTTAAATGGATCCAAGTAGATTAATCTGATTTAAGAAATGTATTGAGTAAGGACGAGTCAGACAAGGGTAAAGTACATTACAGGAAAAGACACAAAAACATGTTACAGTAGAGGGAAAGAAGGGAGGGAGATGAGCATTGTTTGCACCTTACTCTTATCAAATTTGGCTCAAGAAGGGAATAATATGACCAAGTATAGAAATCTAACTTACCATATAAGCAGTAGGAGGGAAAAGGGAAAAGAAAAGGGAGGGAGAATAGAAGGGAAGGAAGAAGTAGTAAGAGTAAAGGGGAAGAAAATGGAGGAGGCTAATAGAAGAGAAGAGGGAATGAGGAAGGTGGAGATCAAAAGCAAAACACTAGCAAGGACGGAAAAGGAGAAACGAGAGAGAAAACTATGAATGGGAGAGGGGAAGAATGGAGAGAAAGACAAAGATAGTAGTCATAACTGTGAATGTGAATGGGATGAACTCTCCCATCAAATGGAAGTGGATAGCAGAATGGATCAAAAAACATATTCCTACAATATGTTGTTTACAGGAAACACATTTAAAAAAGAGTGACACACACAGGATAAAAGTAAAAGGCTGGAGTAGTATATATTACACTTCAGCTGAAGAAAAAAAAGCAGTGGTAGTAATCCGGATCTCAGAAAAAGCAAAAGCAAAAATAGATCTTATCTAAAGATATAAGGAAGGAAACTACATCCTGCTAAATGGCACCATTGACAATGAAACAATATCATTACTAAACATATATGCACCAAATTGTATAGCATTCAAATTCTTAGAGGAGAAGTTCAGGGAGTTATAGGAAGAAATAGACAGTAAAACTATACTAGTGGGGGATCTCAACCTCTCCCTCCTTGAACTAGATAAATCTAACCACAAAAAAAGCAAGAAAGAAGTTAAGGAAATGAATAGAATATTAGAAAACTTTGGTATGATAGACCTTTGGAGAAAACTGAACGGGGATAGAAAGGAATATACTTTTACTCGGTATTACATACACATACAAAAAAATTGATCATGTGCTAGGGCTTAAAAATCTCACAATCCAATGCAGAAAGGCAGAAATATTAAATGTATCCTTTTCAGATCATTATGCGATAAAATTCGCATGTAATAAAGGGCCATGGAAAGATACACTAAAATAATTGAAAACTAAGTAATCCTAAAAAATGGTTGAATAAAACAACAAATCACAGAAACAATCAATAACTTCATTCAAGAGAGTGGCAATAATGAGACAACATATCCAAACTTATGGGATGCTGCGAAAGCAGTTCTTAGGGGAAGTGTTACATCTCTAAATGATTACTTAAGTATAAGAGAACAAGAGAAAAATGAATGGGCCATACAACTAAAAAAAACCAAAAAAAACTAGAAAAAGAGCAAAACATAAATGCTCAATTAAATACCAAATTAGAAATATTGAAAATCAAAGGAAAAATTGAGAAAATTAAAATTTAGAAAAACATTGGAGTAATAAATAAAACAAAGAGCTGGTTTTATAAAAAAAAACAATAAAATAGATAAACTTTTGGTTAATTTAATTTAAAAAACACATAAGAAAACCAAATTATTTCCATGAATAATGAAAAAAGTGAACCCACCACAAAGGAAGAAGAAATTAAAACAATAATTAGGAACTACTTTTTTTAAAATTTTACTAATTTATTTTGATTTATCAACAATCACTTCCATATGCTTTTGAGTTAAAAATTTTTCTCCCCCATCCTCCCCCCCACCCTCCCCAAGATGGCACACAATCTGATATAGGCTTTACATTTACATACCTATTAAACATATTTTCACATCAGCGAAGTTGTAAGTAAAAATTAAAACCAATAGGAGGAACCATCAGAAAGATGAAACAAAACTCAACAGAAGGTAAAAACAAGTGAGAGCAATTTGACTTCCATAGTTCTTTCTTTGGATGTGGACAGCATTTTCCATCCCGAGGCCTCTGGAGATGTCTTAGATCCTTGTAATGCTAAGCAGAGTTCAGTTTAACAATATTAGTCACCACATAACATGGTTGTTATTGTGTACAAAGTCCTCCTGGTTCTGCTCACTTCACTCAGCATCAAACCATATAAGTCTTTCCAGGTTTTTCTGAAGTTAGCCTGCTCATCATTTCTTATAGCACAATAGTATTCCATTACATTTATATACCACAACTTGCTCAGCCATTCCCCAATTGATGGGCATCCTCTCAATTTCCAATTCTTTGCCACCACAAAAAGATTCGCTATGAGTATTTTTGTACGTGTGGGTCCTTTTCCAACTTGATTGATCTCTTTGGGATATAGCCTTAAAAGTGCTATTGCTGGATCAAAGGGTATGCAGATTTTTTTAGCCCATTTGGCCTAGTTCCAAATTGTTCTCCAAAAAGGTTGGATCATTTCACAACTTCACCAACAATGTATTAGTGTTCCAATTTTCCCACATCTTCTCCAAAATTTATCATTTTCCTGTTTTGTCATGTTGGCCAATCTGATAAGTGTGATGTGGTACCTCAGAGTTGTTTTGATTTGCATTTCTGTAATCAATAATGATTTAGAGCATTTTTTCATATGTATAGATGGCTTTAATTTCTTCATCTGAGAACTCTGTTCATATCCTTTGACCATTTATCAATTGGGGAATGGCTTTGTTCTTATAAATTTGTCTTAATTCTATATATTTTAGAAATGAGGCCTTTATCAGAGAGACTGGTTGTAAAAATTCTTTCCCAATTTTCTACTTCCTTCTAATCTTAGTTGCATTGCTTTGTTTGTGCAAAAACTTTTCAATTTAATGTAATCAAAATTATCCATTTTGCTTTTCATAATGTTCTCTATCTCTTGTTTGGTCATGAATTCTGTTCTCCATAGATCTGACAGGCAAACTACTCCTTGTTCTCCCAGTTACTTATGGTATCAGCCTTTTTATATCTAAGTCGTGAACCCATTTTGACTTTATTTTGGTATATGGTGTGAGATTTGGTCTATGCCTAGTTTCTGCCATACTCTTTTCCAGTTTTCCCAGCAGTTTTTTTCAGAGAGTTCTTATCCCAGAAGCTGGGTCTTTGGGTTTATCAAATAATAGATTACTATAGTCATTGACTACTGTGTCTTGCATATTTAACCTATTCCACTGATCCACCTCCCTATTTCTTAGCCAGTACCCAGCAGTTTTGATGATTGCTGCTTCATAATGCAATTTAAGATCTGGAATTGCTAGGCCACCTTCCCCTGCATTTCTTTTCATTAGTTCCTTTGATATTCTGGACATCTTGTTTTTCCAAATGAATCTTGTTATTGTTTTTTCTAACTGTATAAAATAATTTTTTGGTAGTTTGATTGGTATGGCAGTGAATAAGTAAGTTAGCTTAGGTAGGATTGTCATGTTTATTGTATTAGCTCGGCCTACTCATGAGCAGCTGTTTTTCTCAAATTATTTAGACCTGATTTTATTTGTGTGAAAGGTTTTTGTAATTGTGGTTATAGAGTTCCTGGGTTTGTTTTGGGAGGTAGACTCCTAAATATTTTATAATGTCTAAAGTAAGTTTAAATGGGATTTCTCTTTCTATCTCTTGTTATTGGGCTTTGTTGGTAATATATAGAAATGTTGATGATGTATGTGGGTTTATTTTATAGCCTGCAAATTTGCTAAAGTTGTTTATTATTTCAAGTAGTTTTTTACTAGATTCTCTAGGATTCTCTAAGTGTATCATCATGTCATCTTCAAAGAGTGATTGCTTTGTTTCTCCTTTGCCTATTTTAATGCCTTCAATTCCTTTTTCTTCTCTTATTGCTAAAGCTAAGGTTTCCTGTACAATATTGAATAACAGTGGTGATAAGGGACATAATTAGAAACTATTTTGCAAAACTGTATGCTAATAAATTTCACAGTCTTAATGAAATGGATACATATTTACAAAAATATAAATTGCCCAGATTAACAGAAGAGAAAATAAAATACTTAAATAACCCCATCTCAGTAAAAAAAATTGAAAAACCAATTGATAAACTCTCTAAGAAAAAATCTCCAGGGGCAGATGGATTTACAAACAAATTCTATCAAACTTTTAAAGAACAAGTAATTCCAAATACTATATAGACTATTTTAGAAAATAGGTGAAGAGGGAGTCTTACCAAATTCTTTTTAAAGATACAAATATGGTGTTGATATGTAAACCAGGAAAAGTCAAAACAGAGAAAAAAATTATAGACCAATTTCTCTAATGAATATAGATTCAAACATTTTAAATAAAATATTAGCAAATAGATTACAGCAACTTATAACAAGAATAATATTCTATGACTAGATAGGATTCATACCAGGAATGTAGGGCTGGTTCAATATTAGGAAAACTATGAGCACAATTGATCATATCAACACCAAAACTAACAGAAACCACAAGATCATCTCAATAGATTCAGAAAAAGGTTTTGACAAAATACAACACTCATTCTTATTAAAAACACTAATAAGCATAGGTACAAATGTAGTCTTCCTTAAAATAATAAATAGCATCTACCTAAAACCTTCAAGAAGCATATATGCATTAGGAACAAGCTAAGAAGCATTTCCAGTAAGATCGGGGGTAAAACAAGAATGTCCATTATCATCACTGTTGTTCAATATTGTATTGGAAACATTAACAAGAGAAATAGGAGAAGAAAAAGAAATTGAAGGTATCAGAATAGGCAGAAAACAAACAAAACTATCACTCTTTGCAGATGACATGATTATATACTTAGAGAATCCTAGAGAATCAAGTAAAAAACTACTTGAAATAATAAACAACTTTAGCAAAGTTGCAGGCTATAAAACAATCCCACATAAATCATCAGCATTTCCATATATTACCAACAAAGCCCAACAGCATGAAATAGAAAGAGAAATTCATTTAAAGTTACTGTAGACATTACAAAACATTTAGGAGTCTACCTGATGAAACAAACCCAGGAACTCTATAAACACAATTACAAAACACTTTTCGCACAAATAATGTCAGATCTCAATAACTGGAAAAACAATCAGTTGCTCATGGGTAGGCCAAGCTAACATAAAAAAAAAAAAATAACCACTCTGCCTAAGGTAATTCAGTTATTCAGTGCCATACCAATCAACTACCAGAAAAGTTTTTTATGGAATTAGAAGAAAATATTAACAAGATTTATTTGGAAAAACAAATGGTAGAGAATATCAAGGGAACTAATGAAAACAAATGCAGGAGAAGGTGGCCTAGCCATTTCAGATCTTAAATTGTATTATAAAGCAGCAATCATCAAACTGCTTGGTACTGGATAAGAAACTGTGTGGTTTATCAGTGGAACAGGTTAAGTATGCAAGACACAACAGTCAATGAATATCGTAATCCATTATTTAATAAACTGAAAGACTCCAGGTTCTACGATAAGAACCTACTCTTTGGAAAAAAAAAACTTCTGGGAAAACTGGAAAAGAGTGGGGTAGAAACTACGCACAGACCAAAATTTCCCACTATATACCAAAATAAAGTAAAAATGGGTTCATAATTTAGCTATAAAGACTAATACTATAAGCAGACTGGGAGAACAAGGAATAGTTTACCTATCAGATCTATGGAGCACAGAAAAATTCATGATCAAGCAAGAGATAGAGAACATTACGAAAAGCAAAATGGATAATTTTAATTACATTAAATTGAAAAGTGTTTGCACAAACAAAGCCAATGCAACCAAGATTAGAAGGAAGGTAGAAAACTGGGAAAGAATTTTTACAACCAGTCTCTCTGATGAAGGCCTCATTTCTAAAATATATAGAGAATTAAGTCAAATTAATAAGAATATAAGTCTTTCCCAATTGATAAATGGTCAAAGGATATGAACAGGCAATTATCAGATGAAAAAATTAAAGCCAATTGTAGTAATATGAAAAAATGCTCCAAATCGCTATTGATTAGAAAAATGCAAATCAAAACAACTCTGAGGTACCACATCACACTTATCAGATTGTCCACGATGACAAAACAAGAAAATGATAAATGTTGGAGAAGATATGGGAAAATTGGAAAAGTAATGAAATTTTGGTGGATTTCTGAAATGATCCAACCATTTTGGAGAGCAATTTGGAACTATGTCCAAAGGGCTATAAAAATGTGCATACCCTTTGACCCAGCAATAGTACTTCTAGGGCTACATCCCAAAGAGATCATACAAATGGGAAAAGGACCTACATGTACAAAAATATTCATAGCAGCTCTTTTTGTGGTGGAAAAGAATTGGAAATTGAGAAGATGCCCATCAATTGGGTAATGGCTCAACAATTTGTGGTATATTAATGTAATGGTATACTCTTTTGGTACAAGAAATGATGAACAAGGTGACTTCAGAGCAACCTGGAAAGACTTGTATGGTCTGATGCTGAGTGAAGTGAGCAGAACCAGCAGAACATTGTACACAATAATAACCATGTTATGTGATGATTAATATTGACAAACTTAACCCTACCCAGGAATGCAAGGGTCTAAGACATCTCAAAAGGCTTTGTGATGGAAAGAAAGAACTATGGAGTTTGAATGAAAATTGAAGCACACTATTTGCTATTTTTTTTTCCTCTGTTGAGTTTTGTTTCTTCTTTCTGGTAGTTCTTCCTATTGGTTCTAATTCTTATTTACAACATCACTAAGGTGGAAATATGTTTAATAAGAATGAATGTATTTGTATAGCCTACATCAGATTGTTTGCCCTCTTGGGGATGGTAGCGGGAGGGAGGGGGAGAAAAATTTTAAACTCAAAAGCATACGGAAGTGATTGTTGATACATCAAAATAAATTAATAAAAAAAGATATTGCAGTAGTATGCTGTTTTATGAGACAAAGGAGGACATTGAGGCAAAAAAAAGAGTTAAGTGACCTGCCCAGGGTCGCATAGCTATTAAGTGTCTGAGCCAAATTTCAACTCAGGGAAATGAGTCTTCCTGTCTCCAGACCCAGTGCTCTATCTACTGCGCAACCTAGCTGCCCTGCAGATTATTAAATTATTTCAACTGAATAATTTTTTCCTATAGTTATAAGTTTTATGTGTGTACACATATGCACACACATACATTCACTCCAGAAAATAAGGCAAAGTGATTTACACACATTGTTTAAGTTGAACTTTATGAAAGGATGGGTTGATATTGTAGGTATTACTAATCCCAATAGTTCAAATGAAAGAGCCTCAGCAAGATGAAATGACTTGACCATTGTCATACCATCAGGAAACACTAGAGGTAAGATTTGACTCATAAGCTTCCTGATTCCAGGTCCAGTACTCTCTTGATCATGCTACAATGAGAGAATAATGGCCAATGTGAGAGATATTGGATAGTAAAGGATTTGATGTCAGATTTTCTGTTGTGCCCTCTGCCTAGGAGAGTTGAATTGAAAGCACTTTGCAAACTTTGCATAGTTATACATACATATTAACATGCATTCACATATAAGTGTTATTTATGTGATGATCCTGATGATGATTGTGGGACCATAGACTTAAAACTCACAGTGACCTCAGAGTCTAGCACCCTCATTTTATAGATGTGGGACCTGAGGTCCAAGGGGTGAACTTAATTCCTCAATGTCATCTGCACAGTAGAAATGAAAACTCTGGTTGTTAAACTCCATATCCAGCACTCAACCTTCTGTACCACATTATATCTCCATTTTCTAAAGTTTGAGAAATGTCTTATAAACTTCCAAGTACTAGATATATTCTACTTATAATACTAATTCATAGTTACAATAGTTTTGGGCATGTTATTTTTGGTTATGTGATTTCACATTTAGTATAATATAATGATAGCTAGCTCTTACAGAGTGCTTTAACACTTGCAAAACACTTCACAAATATTATCTTGTGGTTCTCACAATAACCCTGACAGGGACATTGTTAACCTCATTTTGCAGATGAGGAAACTGAGGCAGACAGCAATTAAGTAATTTCCCCAGGTTCATACAGTTAGCAAGCATCTGAGGCTAAATTTGATCTCACATCTTCCTGAGTCTAGAACCTTTATTCCCTGTGGCACCTGGTCTCATCAATGTTTACCAAATTGCCTTCATCATTGCTGTAATGCTGAATCTTAGGAGTTCCTTGAGTCACTGTCAGATTAAGAAACTTGCCCAGGGTCAGCAAGATGGTGTATGTCAAAGGTAGAATTTATACGCAGGTCTTCTTACCTCTAAGACCAGCTCTCTATCCACTATACCAAACTGCTTATTGGCCATTACTGTTGTTCAGTCATTTCAGTTATGTCCAAATCCTTGTGACCCCATTTTGGGATTTTCTTGGCAAATATATTGAGGTGGTTTGTAATTTTCTTCTCAGTGCTCTATCCACCCTGCCACCTAGTTGCCCCAAAATTGCTTGTAGTAATACTAAAATGAGTACAACAATACTAATCACACTACCCAGAAGACAAGGTTGGTAGAAGCAAAATCCTTTTTAATTCTCAAAGCATGAAACATAATGTTTTACTATTATGGCTATTTTGGCTCAATAAAAGGAAGGCCTTCCTAAAGATCCCAGTTGTCTGAAGATCCAATGGGCCAAAACCAAAGGTAGCAATTCCCCATCCCAGAAAGTCTTCAAGTAGAGGGTGGATATTTTCTTTTATAAGAAATGTTGAGGGGATAATTCTTCTTTCAGATAGCATGAGGACCAAATGTTCTTTAGTGTCTGCCTAAAATATTTTCATTTCTCTGGGTCCTCAGTTTCCTCAACGGAAAATGCAAAGGTTGGAATAAAAGATTTTCAAGGTTGCTTTCATTTCTGTATACTATGATTCTAAGATTCTCTTTGATCTTTTTTCCCCATTTGTAAAGAAGAAAAAAAAAACAAAATAAAGTAAAACAAAATACTTATTCTAAATATGACATAGCACGAGCATAAGCAAAGGATTTTGTTATCTTCACAGTGCCAAAGCTATAGAAAAATGAGCTTTTGTTATAACAATCTTAAAAAAAACAATCAGTCTGTGAAACAGGAAAAACATTCATTTATCATTCATTCATTCATTCATTCATTCATTCATTCATTCATTCATTGCAGAACAATCCAGATAATGATAAAGAAGTAATTGCCATGAGGTCTTCTAGATGTTGTGTTCCCTGCCTTGTGAAGGTAACCCAGAAGGTTTTATCTCCAAATTAAAATGCCCTTGTTCACATTAATTATATTTTCAGGCTGTCTTGCCCCTGTATAACACAAAACAAATAGAGGGCCAGAAAGAAGCATTTGCCCATAATAGATGACAAAATCCGTATTCTTACATAGAAGGAACTGAAAGTGAGGCTATGCCTCTTCAGAAAATGTGGCTGGTATTGTTTAGAGTTAGAGTGATGGGTAAACAAGCTTTTTATCAGCATTGTGGTCAACTTCCTATGCCCTTCTATCCATGGATGGACTCTTTATATTTTCCCTCTTTTTCCTTTTTCATTCCATTTTTAAACTCTTACTTACAATATATATATATATATATATATATATATATATATATATATATATATATATATATATATATATATATATATGGAGAGAGAGAGAGAGAGAGAGAGAGAGAGATACAGATACAGATACAGATACAGATATAGATATAGATATAGATATAGATATATAATAAGTTAAGTAAACATATGCAAACTCTAACAATATCTTTTTATGAAATTTGATTTCCTTAAATGCTTATTAAGGAAATATCACTGAAATAGCTCTATTAGCATCAGTGGACTTTAAAACGAAATTGTGGAAATAAATTAAGAATGCTTTGGCCTAGAATTTTAGGAATGAATCAAATAGCATTCCAGTGCAAGCAGCTAGGTGATACAGTGGATACTAAAGCTGGGCCTGGGATCAGGAAGAACTGAGTTCAAATTCATGCTCAAACACTTATTAGATGGGTGACCTTGGACACAATGTTTAACCTTTCTTTGTCTCAGTTTCCTCATCTGTAAAATGGGAATAAGGCAGTACTACTTTGCAGGGCTGTTGTGAGGATCAAAGGAGCTAATATTTGTAAAGCATTTAGCACGATGCTGGCAAATATTCATTGCTATATAAATGTTTACTTCCTTCCCTTCCCTAAGCTCCTTCTAATTTTGATGTCTTGGATTTAAAATATGGATTTCCTTGTTCAACTTATTCATTCGTCCATCCATCTCTCCATCCATCCATTCATCCATGAATTCATTTAACACATGTATTTCTAAGACTAATATTTACACGAAACTTCATGGTATATGGGGAGGGTGTAGAGACAACAAGAAAACACTCTCAGACTTATTTTACCTTGCAGTGTGATTAGGAAGGTCCAGACAAGACAATATGTGGTGTAACAGTGCTACCAAGAAGGAACTGACAGAGGTCAAAGGAAGGAAGTTCATTTCCAGTGGGACTGGTGTGAGTGTCTCTCTCTCTCTCTCTCTCTCTCTCTCTCTCTCTCTCTCTCTCTCTCTCTCTTTTTCTCTCTCCCTCTCTCTCGTTCTCTCCCTCTCTCCCTCTCTCTCCCTGTCTCTCTCTCTCTCTCCCTCCCTCTCTCTCTCTCTCTCTCTCTCTCTCTCTCTCTCTCTCTCTCTCAGTGTGTGTGTGTGTGTGTGTGTGTGTGTGTGTGTGTGTGTGTGTATGTGTGTGTGTGTGTGTAGTAGTGTTGGGAGAAGTGTTATGTGTAGTTTCTAGTGTTAAAGGAAAGCAGCATTACAAACAGGACTGGTTGGAATTCACAGAATTTCAGAGAGCCAAGGGATTTCCATAGTTGTCTACACTGACCTCCATTACCCTTTTATTTTCTTCAAAATAAAATCCTTAAAGCTAAAAAATTAGAAATCACATGGACTCTGGAATTATTCCTTAGATTGCTGAGATGTGAGTGGAATTGGGATGCTAGAGAGCCCATTTCCCATACTGGGGAGAAAGGCAATCCCAGAGCATTGAATTCAAAGCAAACTTAGAAAGTAGTAGAAATTAAATTTGGGCATTTGTGCCTCTCATCCCAGTTACAGGGATGCTGACTCTGCTCAGTTGGACAGCTTTACGAATGCAGGTTCTTTACTCCTTGGCACATGTTCTAACTGGAAAACAGAAAGGCCTTTGGAAAGTCCAAAGTCAACCTGCCTGGAATCATGGTTTGGCATAGGAAGTCAGCTGCTAGGTTACAAATGCCGTGCTGTGTCTTCTCTATCTGAGATTTATGAATCTTTTTTCACAGTGGTCCAAGACACATTTCAAAGAAGTGTTTCCAAAAATCAGATTAAATTCACCCCTGAAGAATAGCTATTGGGGAGCTTACCATGATAGAGCCATGGCCTACTTGTGATTGTGACATGGGCTTTTGCTAGAGTAATCACTTGTGGCAGACTATAATGCTAACAACATGACTGGCTCTTTCAGAAGCTTGGTGTAGCACACAGAGTAATGAATGTGAAGCCTAAATTCCAACCCTGACTGCCGCATAATACCCATGGAACCTTGGGCAAATCACTTAACATCACTGGGCCTCAAATTTCTTATCTGTGGAAAGATGAGGTTGAATTCCATGCTGTCTAAGGTCCCTTAATCCTCTAAATTTATGATCTTATGAGCTTTGACCAGACCCACAATAAAACTTTTCAACAATTTATAGGAGCATCCTCAGAAATCACAAAATTCAACCCTGTTGTCTTATAAAAAGAAGGGACAATAAAATGCAGAGAATAATGACCACTCCATTTATAGCAGAGAACATTTGAACAACTCATTACTTACAGGCAGCTAGGTGGCACAGTGAATATAGCTGGGCCTAGATTCATGAAGAAATAAGTTCAAATGTGAACTCTGATGGAGGTGCAGTGGACAGTGTGATGAAGTTGGAGTCACAGGGTCTAAGTTCAAATCTTGATTTAAACTTAATGCTCATGTGACCCTGGACAAGTCCCTTAACCTCTGTGAGGATCTTTGTTTTCTTAATTCAAAAATGAATTTTCCTAAGCCTCACAGGGTTGCTTGCTGTCAGACTCAAATAAGATAATTATTTTTTTTATAAAGAGTTTAACACAGTTACTGGCCTATAATAGGCACTTAATAAATGCTTTCCCCCCCTTCCCTTCTCCCCTCCCAACCTCCTTGGGGAAAGGCAGTAATTGATATAACAGATGGAGAGATTAATAATTCAATTCAATATGTATTTATTAATAAGTAGTACACATGAAAGAAAATGCACATATATAGTGATGTGCACATATGCTAAATCCTCACATTCATACATGAATACATATCCATAAAAACACGTATAAGCAGATCATCATTCACGTATCAGAAGTTCGAGTTTTAGGAGTATAGACAGGCTCATGGAAAGATGCTAAAACATGAGAAAGGCAGCTTCCCTCTAAAGATCCAAGACTGCTGCAAAGTCAGAGGTGGGGAGGCTTCCCAGGATCGGCTACCGCATGTCTTTACAGGATGTATCCCTCCTTGGATTGGAAACCACTTAGAACACAGACTATCCTAGTTCTATGTTGTTTTGCAGCCAACACTCCCAGAGTGTTTGATATACGTATATGTGTATATGCCATTTCCCTTGACATAACATGAGGTCCTGAGGACAAGGACAAGTTCTTTCTATCTCCTAATGCCTAAAAGTGTTAGGCCCAAAGTAGGTGTTTAGTGTAACCAAATTTGGGCCTTACTCTCCCAGTTGATGTCCACACTAGCAGGTCCAGTCCCCAGAGCTGGGCGGGCTCTAACTCGCTCTCAGGCTTTCAGAGGTAGCCCTGAAGGGCAATGGGTAAGTTGTCTCTTATTCCATTGGCTCAGGTCCCCAGTAGTGCGCTCCCACTGCAAGATTCCCAGCTGAGAATCAATCAGCCAAACTTTAGTTAGCTTTTTTTGAAAATGGAATTTGCTGAGGCAGCTCAATAAGAAGGGTTGGTGCAAAATGCCACGCCTTCTAAGGCTGTAGCACACTCTTCCACAAGGACATGCTAAGTGCTAAGAAACTTGTGCTGGGCCTTAGAACACCCAGCTCCTAGTGGCTAAATGTCTGTTGTTGTTGTGGTTGTTGTTGTTAGGCAATGGGTTAAGTGACTTGCCCAGGGTCACACAGCAAGTAAGTGTTGTGTGTCTGAGGCTGGATTTGAATTCAGGTCCTCCTGAATCCAGGGCCAGTGCTCTATCCACTGCACCACCTAGCTGCCCCAATGTCTTCTTCTTTTCACGATGTACTCATGAACTTTTCCTTATGAGTCATGTAGTTTCTTTGCTGGACTCCTCATAGAGCCATGGCACTTGATTGTGGAAATCAGCTCTGATTGGTTAAAAGTAGTGAGAGAATGACTATTATTATGAAAGGTTGGCTTATTGTATTGGGGTCTAGAGGACTGATCACTCACTCTTGGTGAAAGAGACTTATCTCTTCCTAGATCTCACCAATCTAGGGCAATCTAGACAAAAGTAGAATCCACTTCCTTCAGACCTTTCTAACTACAATACAATGGGCCAGAATCCATCAATTCACTTAAACTAAAATTTCTTTACCTTTTGAACAGATCTGAATTTTCCCAGTGGGTGAGTCTGCCCAAGATTTCATCTCTTTATCAGCCTTGCCCTTCAAAGGCTGACTGAACAGGCTGCAGGAAATGAGGAAATAGAAGGGGGAATCTTAGTCCTAATTCAATAATTGTTATTAATATATGAAAGAAATAATCATTTCTCTGAATTATTGATTTTGAACTAATTAATGTTTCTTGTCATTTCAACTGTCACTAAAACTTTTGTAGTTTGTGGGTTGGTATAAACACCCATAAAAATAAACACACAATATTTATATATGTGTATGTATATATATTGTAAAACAATGAAATTTTGAGCAACTTAATACTTGAAGATTTCCCATTAGGTCATAAGAAAGCTGTGATGGGTCTATGAAGGAAGCACCCACATGTATGAAAATAAAGGCCATTCAAGAAATGAGTCGCTGTTGGCATATACTGGCTATATAGACTAATTATATCAAACTTATAGACAAAGTGGGAGTGAGTCCTACCTCTCCTGATTTTCAAGCAATTTATACTCCCCTTATGCCCTCATTCTAGTCTAATTTGCATTATTTCCATCCACATATTGTTCAAATTATAACCTGCAGGTGGGTCCATCAAATTCTTCCATCAATATATAAATCTTAGAACAATACTGAAGAGAGTTAGCCGGTAGGGTCCAGAATTGATCCAGAGAAAGAGATTGATCTGGATCCCATTTGGGAAATGGTTATAGCCCTTGCAGTGATTTAAATTACCTCTGCAGAAACTCATCTCTGCAATGCCAGTTATCTTGTGTAGATACTATATGACTTGAAATGTTGGAAGACAGTAATTTTCAAAGGAAGTGATGTTTACTTATATTACAATTTTGAACTGCATTGCGAAGGCTATTAAATATATGATAGTCTCTTTTAACAGTTTACTATGGATAAAAACCTAGTTTTTTTCTTAGTAAAATAAAACCTGCTTAGTGTCTTGTGTTGCTTGGGTGATGTTTGGTACATGAAGCTTAGGTATAAGCAGATAGTGGCATATTCCCAACGATGACTTGTTTGACTGTAACATCACTGAGATAACAGAATTTAGAAATGTTCATACAAAGAGAATGAGACAATAGACAAGACAGTCCAAATGTTCTGTTGAGGATTCAAAGTTAGTAACACATCAGGACTATGGCCCCCAAATTATGAGAAGTCTATTATTGAAGATTCGTTGGGAAACAGAGTCAAGCTTCACAGAAGATGCAAAGAGCTTCTGCTATGGTTAGGTAGAAGAGGCAACTGAACCAGGATTTTATCTAGTGGATCTTTCAACTTTGACTTCATTGCCCCCAGGGCAAAAATAGTAGTAGTTCATAGATCAATGATGTCACAGATCTGTCAAAATATCATAGAGATGTGTAACTTAATCTCTTAGGGACTAAAATTGTCTGATCAGCGGAGTGAATGAATCTGAATAATTCTTTCTAAATCATTCTAAATATAAGCATTTAATTCTGTTTTTTTTTCTCCTGCATACATTACTTATCCATTAATCAAAAGGAAAGATTCATATTTGCTCTTTGTTGGGGAGAATTGCTCTTCTGTAAACATAGAAGATGAAAGTAATAAAAAAAAACTAACCGAAGCAAAACTAAATTAGCTTCATTAGGGTAAGTCAATACATCTAGGTTTTGGAATGCCATTAAATATGGGTTATCTGCTGTTTTAATAGGTTTCTATTGACAAAACCTATTTTTTTTTTCTTAGTAAAATAAAACTTGTTTGGTGTCATATTTTCTTTGGGTGATATTTGGTGTACAGACTAAATGAATTGTTCCTCATTTCATACTCAAGGTTCTCATAATGCTTCAAGGGTCTGGGACTCCATTCTGTGGGAAATTTTCTCCTCACAGAGATCATGACACTATAGTTCTGCTGACTGTCTTTGAAACTAAAAAAAAAAAATATGTGTTTATTATATGCCAGGCATAGTGCTAAGTACTTGGAATACAAGTACTTGGAGGTAAGATGGTGACTGCCTTTGAACTTAAAATAAGCAGGAGAGTAGCACATATAGGGAAACACAAATTGGAAAGGTGGGGGAGGTGTAGGGTGAGGTGGGAAAAGAAGGAGAAAACTCACCAATAAGAGCCTAGGGTCCCAAATCTAGGAGGCCA
Organism: Phascolarctos cinereus; assembly: GCF_003287225.1. Lineage (NCBI taxonomy): Eukaryota > Metazoa > Chordata > Mammalia > Diprotodontia > Phascolarctidae > Phascolarctos > Phascolarctos cinereus. The sequence continues at coordinate 13,053,467 of NW_027555625.1, forward strand.
AATTCCACCGAGAAGAGGGTAAAGAGTAGTTTGGAATAAAGGGAGCACCAGTAGGAGATGGCCGTGAAGTGGCCAGGAATTTCACCCCCTTGTGGCATCCCTGGGGATAAGTCTCTTGGAACTTACCAACGGCCTTTTCTTATTTCTTATTCTTTTACCTCTCTGCAGCCTTTAACACTGCTGATCACTACCTCCTCCTTGATACTCTTTTCTCTTGAGATTTTTGGGACACTCCTTTCTCTCAATTTTCCTTTTACCTATCTGACCACTACCTCTCTGTTTCCTTTTCTGCAACTTCCTCCAGTTCATGTGTCCTGCTTATAGATATTACTCAGAGTTCTGTGCTGGGCCCTCTTCTCTTCTCCCTTTATATCATTTCACTTGGAGATATCATCATCTCTCATGGATTTAATTGCCACCTTGTCAAACCTATGTAAAAATCAGATCAACAAGGTAATCAATAAATAAAGTAAGGAATGTATTAAGATTCAAAGAATTGCAATCCAGAATAACACCCTTTCTTTCTCAGACAGGGAAGTTCAGTGAGGGAGTTACAAAAAGAGGTTATATACCCTCAGGAGGTACAGCTAGGTAGAGAGATACAACAGCAGGTATGTCACAAATTATTTATTGAAATACCCTTCACATACTACATGCCTAGAAAAAAAAAATATAGGATTGATTTAGGCCACTTCTAGACAACAGAAGCAGGCTGGTAACCATGCCTCTATCCAGGGTGACCTGTAGGGGCAACAGAATAGCTGAACTGCAGGAATTGGGGGGATAGGGTTTAGTAGTGTTCTTGGAGACATCTCTGTCCAGGAAAAGGAGTAAATAGAAACTGCCAATCACAGCAGAAATTCCCAGGAGTTTACCTTGGGGGTAGGGAATGATTAGAAATTGCTGGTCAGAAGTGGATAAGGATCCCAGAGGTTCCCAGGTATTTACAGTCTATGCTGATGATTTTCACATCAATTTATCATGTCCCAATCTATCTGCCTACCTCCACTTTCATTACCTCCAATTGCCTTTCAGACATTTCAAACTGGACTGTCAAATAGACATCTAAAAGTCAGTATGTCCAAACCAGAGCTCATTATCTTTCCCCTAAACCCTCCCAGGCCCCACCTTCCCTATTATTTTAGAGGGCAACACCATCCACCTACTACCTCAGGTATTGTTCATTATCTCTCCACATCCAAGCTGTTGCCAAGGCCAATTGATTTCATCTTTGCTACATCTTCTGAATACACCTCCTTCTCTCCTCTGATACTGACCCCATTCTAGTGCAGACTCTCATTACCTTATGCCTGCACTATTGCAAAAGCTGCTGGAAGGTCTGCCTGCCTCCAGCCTCTCCTCTCTCTAATCGTCTTCCATTCACCCACTAAAGTGATTGTCCTAAAATGCCCGGCCAATAATGTCTTTGTTGTTTATCTTTCATTTTCAAAGATCCCATGCCATCAGAGAGTGATGTCCTGACCTGTGAGTGAATTGGATTTGTGAGGCAGAGTTGCACACAATTATCAGTCTCCTCTTTCACACAGAGTCATCTAAGTCCAGTGGCAAGGCCAGAGTCAGGAGAACTGACGAAGACCTGGGGTGCAGTGGATGACTTCGGTGTCTTCAATGTCTGACAAAGCTCTAAGTGTTCCACGGAGCCTTTTTCCTTTGCCTTTGTGATCAGTGGAATAAATCGTTCTCATCTGCCCATTCCCTTGGAGGAAGTTTTGGCATGCTTGGGGTAGACACCACTCCAACCTACTGACAGATTTGAGGCTAATTACCCTAAGTCTGGTTCAATTTTACCAGTGTAAAGCTGCTGGTCAAAGTACAGCTTCTTGGAGCCACAGGTGAGCCTTGAGAGCTAGGTAGACACTGATGTGGAAAACAGCTCAGCCCTTACCCAGGGGTGTTTGTCCTCCTTGAACACTTCTTACATCCAGTAATGTCACTCCACCCACACTCAATAAACTCCTGTGGATTCTTACTGCCTTCAGGATCAAATAAAAAAAAAATGTTCCATTTGGTATTCAAAGCCATTCATTACCTATTATACCCTTCCTATCTTTCCATTCTTCTTCTGTCTTACTCCCCAATGTGTACTCTTCTATCTAGTGGCATGTGCTTAATTAATTAGGAACAAGATATTCTATCTCAGGCATTTTCTCTGGCTGTCTCTTATGATTGGAATATTCTCTGACTTCCACTCCAACTACTCAACTCCTTCCCTGGCTTCCTTTAAGTAGCAACTAAAATCTCACCTTCTATCTGAAATAATACAAGTTCAAGATTTTCAAGGGAATTGATGAAAAAAAAAGTGAAAGAAGGTGGCCCATATATTATTTAACAAGGCCCATCAGCAAGAGATTTAAAGGAACTGCAGACAATATAAAACATTTTGGAGTCTTCCTGCCAAGACAAACCAAGGAAATACATGAACACAATTGCAAAACACTTTTCATACAAATAGTCAGATACAAATAATTGAAAAATATCAGTTGCTCATGGGTAGGCCAAGCTAATATAATTTTTAAAATGATAATTCTACTCACATTAATTTACTGGTTCAGTGCCATATCAATCAAACTACCAAAATATTTTATACAGCCAAAAAATAATAATTAAATTCATCTGGAGGAACAAAAGGTCCAGAATATCAAGGGAATTAATGAAAAGAAATGTAAGGAAAGGTCACTTAGTCATTTGAGATGTAAAACTGTATTATAAAGCAGAAATCATTAAAGCTACTTGGTACCAGCTAAGAAATAGAGTGGTGGACCAGTGGAATAGATTAGGTACACAAGACATAGTGGTCAATAACTATACTAATCTACTGTTTAATCAACCCAAAGACCCCAGCTTCTGGGATAAAAAATCATTATTTAAGAAAAACTACTGGGAATAATGGAAAATAGCATGACAGAAACTAGGCTTAAACCAACATTTTATACCCTTTACCAAGATAAGATTATGAGAAAGATCTGAGGTCCCTTTAGACCCTTTACTAAAATGCCATTGGTTCAGAGCTCTGCCTCAGTGTATTTCGTGGTAGGGTGTACCATTTCAATCCCTACAATGTGATTTTTAAACTGGCACTGAACCTAGCCTGGCCTCCATGTCTGAGTGCTCCAATGTGTGACATGCTGTGCAGAAAGTCCTCTAATCTTCTGGATGTAGTGATGTCTTGAATAAGGAGTCCAGAAAAAGTCACTCATGGATGGAGTAGCTCTGAGAATCTACCAGGCATGGCTTCTAAACTCTGATACACCTCAGTCATGATGGGGTTGTAGACCATTTATATTATTTTTGGTATTGCTCAAATTATTTCTAAGCAAGCTGGTTCTTATCTACTCAGTTGATTATTTCATTACATTTGTCAAAGACCTCCTGTTTGTATTTTTCACCAGTTTAACCTTATGGGTTTTCAAGGGTTCAATTACCTTTTCTATTCAAAGAATTCCCATATTCATTTCCATTTAGTCTGAACCTCTTCACTGAGATTGATTCTCACATCACCAACTGCCTCCCTGAACATCTACATTTGCATACTATATAGACATATCAAATTCAATTTGTGCAAAAAAAGTATTCACTACTTCTGCCCCTCAAAAACTAAGAAAATAAAACAAACAAAAAACATAACCCTCCCCTCTTCCCAATATTCTGATTACTACCAAGAGCACAACCATCATCCCAATCATCCAGGATCATGGTCAAGATGTTGTCCTCTGTTCCTACTTTCACTCAGTCCATACATCCACACATCCAAATCTTGCTTTTTCTGCATTCACAATCTCTCTCTTGTGTCCCCTTATCTCCTCTCACTCTGCTACCAGCCTGGTGCAGACTCACCTCACATCTCCCCTGGGCTATTACAATTGACTTTGCTTCAAGTCTCTCTACAATATGGCCCATCTTCTCAGTTCTCAAAGTTATTTTCCTAAAGTGCTGGTCTAACTACATTAATCCCCTACTCAGTAAACTCCATTGTCTCCCTATTACAACTAGTATTAAATTACTATTTGGCTTCTAATACCTTCACAATCATGCCTTTTCCTCTATTTCCAGTTTTCTCATGCTTCTCCCTGCACAGAATTTACTTTCCTGCATTTCTCGCTTTTTAACTGTTCTTCACAAGTGACACTCTGTCTCCCAATATGATGCTTTTACATTGTCAGACACAGTATTCCTCTTCACCTCAACATCCTGGCTTCCTTTCAGACTCAGATCAAAATCCACTTTTTGTATCAAGACACACTAATTTCTTTTGAAAATTTTCCATTCTTTTGAGATTAGCTTCTATTTGTTATATATATATATATATATATATATATATATATATATAAAAGTATAATGTCTATCTATCTATCTATCTATCTATCTATCTATCTATCCATCCATCCATCCATCCATCCATCCATCTATCTATCTACCCATCTATGTGAAAAACAGCTATGTGGCACAGCGGATGAGAATGGTAGGCCTAGAGTCAGAATGACCTGAGTTAAAATCTGACATCAGACACTTATTGGTATTTTACTCATTGGTAAAATGAGGATAACAACAGCACCTACAATCCAGGATTATTGTGAGGATCAAATGCGAATATTTGAAAAGTGCTTAGCACACTACCTGACCCATAATAGGTGCTATATAAATATTTATCTCATTCCCATTTATCTATTCATCCCTCTATCTGAATTTCTCTATGTCTAGTATTTTAATATATACATTTTGGCACATTGTATACTTTTGTGGGTCTTATTTTAGTTATTTTTTTTCACACTAACTTTTTCCATAGTCCTTAGCATATATAAAGTCCTTAATAAATGCTTTATGACTAATTAACTAACATCCTCTACTATTGCCTTTTGTTTCAAGTGAAGGATTCAAGTTCTTACAGGGCAACTTATCTCTTTGCTTCTTATATTCAGATTTATTTCTCAGCATTTTGGACCATGTTTCAATTATCTTCTTTGTTCAGGTAGCCTTTGCCATTTGTGATGGTGAACTTCTGCCCACTGCTTAGACTGTACTCCACATTAATGTTTCCATTTGCTACATGCCAATTGTCACTACAGTTTGAGGAACTCACAAGATACCAGAGTCGAGTACTCGAAACTCATTGTTGCCAAGTAGATTGTTTTCCTCTGTTATTGATCTCTCCACTTCATCCACCTGGATGATAAGCCAGGCTGGTTGTGTAATTGGGGGGGGTGTATCTGGTGAGCATGGCAGTGTCACATTTTATCAGAATTGTCATCATTTCACCTGCAATAGGAACAATTTTTGAACATTATCAAATTTATTCCGAGACAAAATGGCGGCTTTAGCAGTGCACCATCAGCAACCTCATCAGCATTGCTGAAACTTTTCACTTACCTGCCATGGACAAAGTCCTGTGAAAGTCTCTGGGTCTTGGGAATATAAATGCAACGACTCACCAAGATAATATCATTGATCTGTGACTTATCTAATAGCATCCCTTTTGGGCTTTTTTTCATGGGATCTAATGTGCTCCAGAAAAAAAGTCAATGCTCAGCTCTTCACAGGCATGGGTGATAGAGGTCTGTTGTACAACAATTTCATCTAGGCAGTCAATCTGGCCTGGGCACACTTTGTATGCTCAAAAGTGCTGGGGAGATGGTGGATGGCTCTCATTGTGTCTTGTTCACCTCTGAATGTAGAAATGAAATGATTGACTATATAGTTGTCAACGTTTCCCCCACTCCAATCTTTGAGAAGATTGCAACAAATCTACTCTGGGGAAAAACCCCAACCAAGAATAAAATGACAAAAACAAAATAATAATAATAATAGTAACAATAATAATAATAATTTAAATTAAATCTAAAATCACATAAAAGCAATGGGGAATTAAGCAAACACTAACACCCTATGATATGGACAGGTAATAGGGGTTCACTTTCAAAACATACTATCAATATTTTATTATAAACATCTATTACATAAAAAGGTAGCCTCACCCAGCATGGACATTATTGGCCATGTCACTGCTAAATTCTTTTTAGATGTTCCTCAGGCAGCAGACAACAAAGCCTTAGTGTTGCATATGATAAAACTTCCCACTAAAGCAAACTGGCGGCCATTTCAAAAAATGTTTATTGAAAGAGAAATCTCTAGCCCCTCTTGCCCTAACTGGGACTTATAAAAGCACCCCACTTCTGAATCAACTTAATATATCTATTCTGTTTGATTTGATTTTAGATAGAGCGGACCTTGTCCTCTTCCTTATTCAATATACCAATTTCAACTTTACACTTTTATCTCCTTTCAAGTAAATGATATATTAGATCCTTAAACTTGAACATCAGCACAAGTATTAATGCTTAGTGACCATTTACAATTAAATGAATTTGTTTGGATTCAGGGGCTTTTTTTTTGTCTTTGTGTCCCCTGTATGTAAGAAAACACAGGGCACATAGCAGAAACTTGGGCAGCTAGATGGCACAGTGGGTAGAGTGCCAGGCCTGGAGTCAGAAAGACTCCTCTTCCTGTGTTCCAATCTGGCCTCAGACACTTATTAGCTGAATGACTCTGGGCAAGTTGTTTAACCTTGTTTGTCTCAGTTTCTAGTCTTAAAGTAAGCCGGAGAAGGAAATCGCAAATCACTCTAGTATCTTTGCCAAGAAAACTCCAAATGGGATCGAAGAATTGGACATGACTGAAACAATCCAACAGCAACAAAGCAGAAACTTAGTAAATGAGGATTGATTGATAAAGTAGCATTACATCTTTTTCAGTCACTTTGTAAGTGGGCTACCGATATCCTTTTTCCATTGATGTTCATGTGATCTGTTTCATATGATAGTAGATTGAAATGATAACCTCAATAAGCAATAGGATTCCATTGGTATAAGGAACTCTCATATGAGGGAACTCTACCAATCCCGGTTTGTGGTTATTCTGAAATTTATGATTTTAGGGAGTTACCTTGGGCACTGGGCTGTGACTTGCCCAGGGTTACACAAAGAGGCTGTGTCAAAATAAATAGGTTAGACTGGAAACCAGGCCTTCCTGCTTCAGAGGCAGCTCTTTATCTATGACAGCAAGTTGACCCTAAGTGATTTTTGTTATTGTTTATTCAATTGTATCCAACTCTTCATGACCCCATGCACCATAGTACATCAGGTCTCTCTATCCTCCACTATATCTCAAAGTCTGTCCAAATTCATCTTCTTCACTTCCTGGACACTATCCCCTAAGTAGGACAACATTGAACAAGTTAACATTTCTTTAACACTTTAAAATTTGCAAAGAATTTTCAATATACCATCTCCCTTGATCCTCTGAAGGCAGCACGGTTGAGTGGATCAAAAACTGGCCTCCAATCCAAGAAGCCCGGGTCCAAGCCATACCTCTAACATATATTAACTGCATAACCCTGGACAAAGTACTTATTATCGTTTGTCATTTATTCTAAGAGGACCATTGCCATCTGGATGATGACACCATGACTTGCTAGTGAATTGGATTTAAGTGAGGCAGGGCTGTGCAAAGCCACCTGCCTCACTCTCTCCTTCAGAGGCATCTGGGTTCAATGTCATGAGATAGATTAGGATGACTGGAAATGGCCCCAGATGCAGTAGGAGCCTTTATAAGCTAAGGTCTCTCCCAGGTCTCAGTTTATCTGAGGCAATGCCCAAGCAGTGATTAAGGCTAGATAAGAAACCAGGTAAAAAAAAAATTGCCTCTTTTACCTAGTCAAAAAGAAAAATCAGTCTCAGAGGGGAAGACCCACATAGTTTCTGGCCAAAACAGAAAGAATTTGCCATTTGTTTGATGGCTCACTGGGAGGGATCAAAATCCAAACAAAGACTAAGTGAGGCTTAGGCTGGGACCTATTATTGGCCAATCAATGAGAGCTAGAGTGGTTTGGGTTTAAGGCATGGTCCCTAAAAAGAAATCTAGCCTGTAAACCACAAGATATGTTGTGAGGTTTCAGTAATCAAAATTTATATTCCTTTGGGCAGAGCACCCACAGGTAAGGGTACAATTCCCTATGTGAACAGAGGGGAAGGAATGAAGGAAGGAAGGAAGGAAGGGGAAGGAAGGAAGGAAGGAAGGAAGGAAGGAAGGAAGGAGGGAAGGAGGGAGGGAGGGAGAGGAAGGAAGGAAGGAAGGAAAGAAATTCCTATTTCATGAAGTATTCCTAATACTGGAGTTACTGGCTTAAATGGAATGATTGCTTTTCCATTTTTCTGTGGCCCACTTTATTAATTTCCAAGAAAAATTCAATGAATGTTTTAATCGCCTACTATGTGCTAGACCCTGTGTGCAAAATTGCAAATCCACCAATAATGAACAAGGATTCCTGTTTTCTCCTTCACTCTTTGATATCATTAGAGATATGACATGTTCTTTGTGATATTTTCCAATAACGTAACTACATTAAAGTTACTATCTGATGGAATTCTCCATAATACATAGACAAATTAACTCTCACTGTGTACATCAAAATTACCTTGCTTATGGAATGAGTGCTGAGAAATTCATGATCTTTATGATTATGGTTTCCATATGAATCTCTGATGGGGTACTCGTGCCAAAAGTGGGCATAAAATCACCATATTAATCAAAACTTGAATCAAGATTCACAATGCCAACTGGAACCTTTAATGAAGTCTCCTGCAGAGGTTCCCTACTACATAGACAAGCAGTAATGTCTATATGGGATCATCTTTTATTTTGACATTTTGTGTGTGGTTGCCAACTCTCTCTGAGCCAAGTCAAAAAAAAGTTAGTGAAAAGGATCTATTTTTTTTTTCAATTAAAGGGCAAGCATGCTTTTCCAACAGTAAATGGAAGAATAAAACTTCTAATTATAAGGAAGGAATAATTTATTTAAAGATTTATTAAACACCTAATATGTGCCACAAAGCCAGGGGAATTCAAAGACAAAAAACCTCAAATGTCTCTATTCTAAAGGAAATCTCATTCTAATGCTCTTCCCACAAAATACTCCATATCCCTCAAGACTCTCCATTTCACACAAGGTATTCCATCTGAACTCCAGACATTTTCACTGACAATCCTGAATGCCTGCAACTCTCTCCCCCCTCATCTTCATCTCTTGCCTTCTCTGTCTTTTTTTTTAAATCTCAGGTAACATCTTTCATCCTTAAGAAGTCTTTCTTGATCATTGTTAACAATAGTGGCTCTTCACCTCTGATTCGTAGATTCCTTTGATTCTTTTAATATTCAGCTCAAAGATGAGGAGGGATATCACTCCAGCTTGGGGAAAAGCCAGTAAGAAATTAGGTAAATGAGAGAACTGTCACATGTGAACAGCAAGTGATTGAATCATAGAGGAATGGAGGGCTGTCAGATTCTTGACCAACATTCTAAAAATGTGTCCAGTTTATGATACAGATATCAGTATTTGAAGGATCTGTGACTTAGTTGGTATGATTTAGACCTCCCTCCAGGAATTCCAACCCACCTATAATTTAGTAGAGTCTTAGAGACTGTCCAAGGCTCAAGGAAATCCAAAGATTTGTCCATAGTCAGATAACCAATACATATGGACCAGAAAAATGACTAGCTGTGTAACCGCAGGTTAGAAGTGGGATAAAGATGCCCATAATCTATAGCTCCTGTGGGTGCTTTTGTATTTGCTGTGTTCACAAAGGCCTCTGGCAACGCCTGTCTCCCTTCAAAGTCTAGCTCAGGGGCTGCCCCTTGCAAAAGGCCTTTCTTGATTTCCTGCTTGTTGATACTCATCAGAAGAACTTTAAATGCCAATGAGTCAGGCCCTCCAATTGAAAGATGGGGACAATGAGTTCCAGAGGGGGTTCAGTGATTATCCAAAGTCATACAGATTGCAATCAGCAGAATGGGAATTTCAATCCAGGCCCTCTGACTTCATTTTCATATTGTTTTCTCATTTTTTCTTTTCATGTGACTTTCTTGTCAAGGTGCATGTTACCTCCCAGGAGTATGTATGCTCCTTGAGAGAAGAAACAGTTTTGTCACTGTATCCCTAATGTGCATACATATACATACATATACACATACACATGCATGCACAATGAACATCCACATGTGCACACACATATGCTTGTATACATATGTGTGTATACGGCTCATAGGAGATGATTAATAAATATTTGTTAAATTGAATTGAAAGCAAGAAATTCCTGTGCTTTATGGTGTGCTATATGAGTAGCTAGGTAGCTCAGTGCTGGGTATGAAGTCAGGGAGACTACCCTTTCTGAGTTCAAAGCTGGCCGCAGACACTTATTAGCTGCGTGATCCAGGGCAAATCACTTAACCCTATATTCCTCAGTTTCCTCATTTGTAAAATAAGCTGGAGAAAGAAATGACAAACCACTCCAGTCTCTGCCAAGAAAACCCCAAATGGCTACACAAAGAGTTGGACAGGACTGAAATGACAGAAACAAGAAACAGGCAAGTAAAAATGAAGAGGGGCTACTAGGTTGTGCAATGGGTAGAGTGATGGACCTAGAGTCAGGAAGACCAGAGCTTAAATTCTGTACTTGTAGACACTTACCTCATGTATGAAGCTGGGTAAGGAGCTTCACTTCAGAATCAGTTGCCTCTTCTCTAAAATGTTTTTGTTGTAGTAATGATGTCAGAGACATACATTGGCCCTTGACAGGATGGTCTGAATTTGGAATCAGAAAGAATTGTGTTTTCATTCTTTCTCTGGCACTTATTAACTGTGTCACCCAGAGTAAATCATTTCATCTCATTGTGCCTGAGCTTCCCGAGATGAATCATTTGGACTTGATAGCCTACAAGGTCTCTTTCAGTCCCAGATCACTGACCTTTTGACTTCTGGTTCTTACTTTTCCTTGCACATGAAAATAGAATATACACCAACTTCCCAACAAGTTTTCTCTTCCTCTATGGTCCAGGCATCACTAATGCTATGTAGCATTACCATTCCAGCATGATACCAAAATGGAAGATGATTAAGTAACTTTCGAGTAAGGAAATATTAATGAAGGACCTACTATGTTCATGGCACTGTGCTAGGCACTGGGGATGCAAATACAAAAATGAAAATGTTCTTACTCCTAAGGAGCCTACATTGAAAGAACACATATATTTGTGAGAAGAAAACCAATATATCTGAAGAAAATACAAGATATGGTGGCATGAGTACAATATTTGGAATCACACAATGTGGGCAGGGTTCTTTACTCCCTAGGTGACCGTAGCCTTTGTACCTAAACCTCACATCTCAATTTCCTTAAGACAGTGAAACTGTAATAAATGATTTCTGAGGGACCTCCCAACTCTAATCTTCCCTGAAGTAATGAGGGTCTTGAATTATTGAAACAAAGAAGAAAGATTAAGTCTCTGCTGAATTTCAGTGAATGTTAGTCAAACTTTTTCCCCCAAAAATCCACAATAGATTTCAAAGTTACCTCTATTTTTAAAATATCCTTTTCTATTCTTTAATAGTACAGCAATTGAAATAGATCGTTCAGGCTTTATAAATATCTACTGCATTGAAAAACAGCCTGTAATATACCCTATGATCAATCTTTACAGTTAAGCAAAGGGAATGTTGTTAGTCTTTAATGTCAGCTGAACATTTTTTTTTTTTTTGCTGTTGCCTTTAAATATGAGAAGTTGGAAGAGAAATGGCTTAATTCCTCAATTTAAAGTCAAATATTTCTGTTAATTTTCATGCTGGGTCACAACACAAGCAGTATTTTCAGCATAACTCAAGCAACCAAAGTACCTTCAAGAGAGTTCAACTGGGAGTCTTCGCTTCCATGGCAAGTGACAGTTAAATATGACCTCAACTGAAGGGGCAATAAAAGCTCTCCCCAACTTGTCATTTGGTAACTTTTTATTAAGAGAATTATTTTGCTAACAAGTTCCTAGGTCCTGTTACCTTGAGGTGTTAAAAATTGGCAAATGTTGTCTGTATCTCCTAATTTAATGTTGTCTACCACAACCAGTAAGCTAGGACAAAGCCCCAGCTGCCTTGCCCTGGATATTGCTCTATCTTCCACCAAGGTCATGTACGTAGTATTGCTGGCAGTCTCTGTTTTCTTGGAAGATCAGGCATGTGTCCATTAAGTGGCTTGACAGCTAGCCCAGAAACAATTGCCTGATTTGCATTTAAGAGCATAGAAGATGTCCTAGTTGTACATAATGCATTCCCTATATTTCTTAACAAATAAATAAAAGCTCAGTTGGCCTGCAAACATCCACCTCTCATTTGGGCCTTACTTGTTTTTTCTCATGAGAAAAGCAAAAATGAAATAAATCCTGATGCTTATCAAAGCAAGAAATTTCATTGGCACTGGGATGTAATTGCTAACAAGATTTTTCAACACAATGAAAACTCAGGGAACCCTGGGACCAAGTTGGTCTAATGTATGGTCCTGGCTGGTACATTACAGGCAATGTGGCAGAGTGAAGTGGACAGAGTAGTGTCTATTATTATCAGGATCTGTATTCAAATCTTGCATCTGACACATAAAAGTTTATGTGATAAGGATCAGATCAATCAAATATTATTAAACATTTATTATGTGCCTAGTATGTCCCAGGTCCTGTGCTAAGCACAGGTCCTATCTACTCTCTAAGCTTCCACAGTTTATCTCTTAAAGGGGGAAAATGATATGTGCACTTTCTACTTCAAAAGGAATATACAAGTATTTTGAACATTACTTATGAAAATTTTTAGAAAGTACTTCCCAAACATGAAAGCTGGTATGGCATATATTATTACCTTTCATTTCTCACCAACTAGACACACACGTAGACCATTTATATCTATACATACATGTAGAGATATATGCTTATATATTTTCCTAAATATGTATATTATCTATTATATACAATGTCTATTATATAAGTGCATTGTCTATGTCTGTATGTCTGTCCATTTATCTATCTACCAACCTATCTACTACCTAATACCCACCTACATTTTTATCTGTTGTATCCCTTAATATAAGGTAAGCTCTTTGAGGGCAGGAATTGATTCATTTGCACAAAACAGGTATTTAATCTTGCCTCTGCATGCTGTCTCTTCTGTTTTATTTTGTTTTGTTTTTTTTTCCCTACTTAGACTCTTAGACAAAAACATTCACACTCTGGAGAGCCTAGACCTCTGGAATCCTTGGCCCCAGTATGGAGACCCCATCCTAAGGCCCAGTCCAGTTGACTGGTCAGTACAAATATTCTCTTGTATCCCATTCTTGCCATTAGCTAGCCTTGTAAACAGGGTCATGCTTCACCTACCCTATCCAGCCATCCACCAAGGTGATCTGCTGTTGTTGCTATATTACTCCCCCTTTATTTCCTGCCCTCACAACCCCTTTTGATATCTAGATCTGGATACAGAAATCTAATAATACCTTATATTTGGAAAGTGTGTGTCAATTAACTGCTCTATATGCCAACTTGCCATCTCTGTGAATTCCCGGACCAAAACTTCCTTCCTTGGCCACTAACCCCATACAAATTACTCTCCTTTATTAGAAAGGAAGCTACCTGAGAATAGATAATAGGCTTTGTCTCTGTCTCTGTCTCTCATTGTCTATATGTCTCTTTCTGCAGCTGTCTCTCTTTCTCTGTCATTATCTCTGTCTTTGTTACTCTGTCTGTGTCTCTGTATCTGTGCCTCTGTGTCTGTGTCACTGTCTCTGTGTAACTGTCTCTCTCTCTCTCTTTCTCTGTCTCTCTCTCTCTCTCTCTCCACTTCTGTCCTCCTTTCCCAAACATCACTTTGTGAAACATAGTGGATAACAAATGAATCTTTCTCTCTTTCTCCTTTCCTCCACCATTCATTCCCTCTTTCTCTTCTCCCTTTCCCACCTTCCCTTCCCTTCCTTGCTTCTTTCCTTCCTTCTTTCTCTATTGACATTCACAATATTTTAGGTACTAGGAAACACACACACACACACACAAACACACACACACAAACACATACACACAGACATAGTTTTCAGCCTAAACTTCTACAACATTTTGAGTTTCAAATTTTCTCACCATCCCTCTCCTTCCCCCATCCAAGATAGAGTGCAATCTGTTATAGGCTCTATGTATACATTCATATTAAATTTATTTTCACATTAGCTGTGTTGTAAAGAAGAATTAGAAGCAATGGAAGAAACCATGAGAAAGAACAGACAAAAAGAAGAGAGAGAGCAAATAGTGTACTTCCATCTGCATTCAGACTCCATAATTATGTCTCTGGATGTGGATAGCATTTTCCATCATGAGTCTTTTGGAGTTGTCGTAGATCCTTGCATTGCTAAAAAGAGATATCAGTCAAAGTTAGACCTCACATAATGGGGCTGTTACCATGTACACTGTTCTTCTGGTTCTGCTGACTTCACTCAGCCTCAGTTCATATAAATCTTTCCAGGTTTTCTGAAGTTTGCCTACTCATTACTTCTTTCAGCAAAATACTATTCCATTTCATTTATACACCTCAACTTGTTCAGCAATTCCCCAAATGATAAGCATCCCTCAATTTAAAATTCTTGGTCACCACAATAAGAAGTACTATAAATATTTTTGTACATGTGGGTCCTTTTCCCTTTTTTATGATCTCTTTGGGGTACAGACCTAGAAATTATATTGATGGGGTTTTTGGCTCTTTGAGCATGGTTCCAAGTTTCTCTCCAGAATGGTTGGATCATTTCACAACTCCACCAACAATGCATTAGTATTCTAATTTTCCCATATCTTCTCCAGCATTTATCATTTTCCTATTTTGTCATGTTAGCCAATCTGATAAGTGTAATGTGGTACCTCAGAGTTGTTTTGATTTGCATTTCTCTAATCAATAGTGATTCACAGAATTTTTATATGACTATAGCTAGCTCTCATTTCTTCATCTGAAAATTGCCTGTTCATGTCCTTTCACCATTTATCAACTGAGGAATGACTTGGTTTTTTTTCCCTAAATTTGAGTCAGTTCTCTATATATTTTATAAATGAAGCCTTTATCAGAGACACTGATTGTAAATTATTTTCCCCAAATTTTCTGCTTTCCTCCTTACTTGGTTGCATTGGCTTTGTTTGCACAAAAACTATTCTATTTAATGTAATCAAAATTATCCATTTTGCAGTTCATATTGTTCTCTATCTCTTGTGTGGTTAAAAATGCTTCAATTCTCCATAAATCTGATAGGTAAACTATTCCTTGCTTTCCCAGTTTCCTTGTGGCATCAGCCTTCGTATCTAAATCATGCACCCATTTGGACTTTATCTTGCTATATTGTGTAAGATGTTGGTCTATTCCTAGTTTCTGCCATACTATTACCCAGTTTTCACAGAAGTTTTCATCAAATAGTGAGTTCTTATCCAAGAAGCTGGAGTCTTTCCATTTATCACATAGTACATTATTATAGTCATTGACTACTGTGTCTTGAGTACCTAACCTATTCCACCACTCATTCACTACTCTCTTTCTTAGCCAGTACCAAATAGTTTTTATGATTGCTGCTTTATAATATAATTTAAAATCTGGTATAGCTAGACCACCTTCCCCTGCATTTCTTTTCATTAGTTTCCTTGATATTCAGGACCTTTTTTCCTTCCAAATGAATCTTGCTATTATTTTTCTAGCTTTATAAAATATTTTTGGTAGTCTGATTGGTATGGCATTGAATAAGTAAATTAATTTAGTTAGAATTCTCATTTTTATTATATTAGCTCAGCTTATCCATGAGCAACTGATGTTTTTCCAATTATTTATATGTGACTTTGTGTGAAAAGTATTTTTTAATTGTGTTCATATACTTCCTGGGTTTAGCAAGTAGACTCCCAAATATTTCATAATGTCTACAATAACTTTAAATGAAATATCTCTATCTCTTGCTTTTTGGCTTTGTTAGTGGTATGTAGAAATACCAATGATTTATGTGGGTTTATGCTGTACCCTGCAACTTTGTTAAAGTTGTTCATTATTTCAAGTATTTTTTTTAACTTGATTCTCAAGGATTCTCTAAGTATGTCATCACATCATCTGCAAAAAGTGATCGTTTTGTTTTTCTTTTGCCTGTTCAATTTATTTCAATTTCTTTTTCTTCTCTTATTACTAAAACTAACATTTCTAGTACAATATCGAATAGTAGTGGTGAAAATGGACATCCTTGTTTCACCCCTGATCTTGTTGGAGTTGCTTCTAGTTTATCCCCATTACATATGATGCTTACTGATGGTTTTAGGTAGATGTTACTTATCATTTTACGGAGGAGTCCATTTATTCCTAAGCTCTCTAGTGTTTTTAATAAAAATGGGTATTGAATTTTGTTAAAAGCCGTTTTGTGTGTCTATTGAGATCATTATATGATTTCTGTTAGTTTTGTTGTTGATATGGTCAATGGTGCAGACAGTTTTCCTAAAATTGAACCAGCCCTGCATTTCTGGCATAAATCCTACCTGGTCATAGTGCATTATCTTGGTGAAAAGTTGCTGTAATCTTTATGCCAATATTTTCTTTTCTTTTCTTTTCTTTTCTTTTCTTTTCTTTTCTTTTCTTTTCTTTTCTTTTTGCATCTATATTCATTAGGGAAATTTGTGTATAATTGTCTTTCTCTGTTTTAAATCTTCCTGGCTTAGGCATCAAGACCATATTTGTATCATAAAATGAATCTGGTAGGACTCCTTCTTCACCTATTTTCCCAAACAGCTTATGTAGTACTGGAATTAATTGCTCTTTAAATGTCTGATAGAACTCACTTGTCAAGCCATCCTGCCCTGGAATTTCTATTTTTTTTTTATTGATTTCATTGATGGCTTGTTCAATTTCTTTTTTTCTGAAATGGAATTATTTAAGTATTTTATTTATTCTTATGAAAATCTGGGAAATTTATTTTTTTGGTAAATATTCATCTATTTCACTAAAATTGTAGATTCTTTTGGATATATAGTTGGGCAAAATAACTCCTAATTATTGTATTAATTTCCTCTTGGTTGGTGGTGAATTCACTCTCTCATTTTTGATACTAGTAAGTTGGTTTTCTTATTTCTTTTTTTCTAAATTAAATTGACCAATAATTTATCAATTTAATTTTTTTTTCATAAAAGAAGCTCTTATTTTGATTTATTAGTTCAATATTTTTCTTAATTTTGATTTTAGCAACCTCTCCTTTGGATTTCAGTATTTCTAATTTGGTATTTAATTGGGGATTTTTTAATTGTTCTTTTTCTAGTTTTTTTTTTTAGTTGCATGCTCAATTCATTGGTCTCTTCTTTCTGTATTTTATTTATGTAAGCATTTAGAGATATAAAACTTCTCCTAAGGATGGCTTTAACTACATCCCATAAGTTTTGGTACGTTACCTCATTGTCATCCTCTTGAATGATGTTATTGATTGTTTCTATGATTTATTGTGTGACACATTCATTCTTTATGATTATATTATTTAGTTTCTGATTAATTTTATTCTATCTTTCCATGACCCTTTATTACATGTATTTTCATTACATCATGACCTGAAAAGGATTCATTTAATATCCCTGCTTTTCTGCATTGGATTGTAAGGTTATTATGCCCTAATACATAGTCAATTTTTTTGTGTAGGTGCCATGTGCCACCAAAAAAAAGGTATATTTCCTTCTGTTTCTTTTCAATATTCTCCAGATATCAACCATATCTAACTTTTCTAAAATTCTATTCACCTCTTTAACTACTTTCTTGTTTATTTTGTCGTTAGATTTATCTAGCTCAGAGAGAGGGAGGTTGAGGTCCCCCACTAGTATAATTTTGCTGCCTATTTCTTCCTATAATTACCTGAACTTATCCTCTAAGAATTTGGATGCTATAACACTTGGTGCATATACATGTAGTAATTATATTGCTCCATTGTCTATGGTGCCTTTTAATTTTTTTAGTTTTTTTTTAATATACATTTATTTATTTTGTTTTCAACATTTATTTCCAAAAGATTTTGAGTTCCAAATTTTCACCCCATCTCACCCCTCCCCCCACTCCCAGATGGCATGCATTCTGAATATATCTTCTCCTAGTCTGTCCTCTCTTCTATCTCTTCCCCCCTTCTCTTATTCCCTTTCCCTACTATTTTCCTGTAGGGCAGGAGAGACTTCTATACCCCATTTCCTGTATTTCTTATTTCCCAGTAGCATGTGAAAACATATTTTTTAAACATATCTTTTTAAAACTTTAGATTTCAAATGCTCTCCCTTCCTCCCTCCCAACCCACCCTCATTGAAAAGGCAAGGAATTCAATATAGGTTAGACATGTGCAGTTATGCAAAACACTTCCATACTAAACATGTTGCGAAAAACTAACTCTATTTTCCTTAATCCTATCCTGCCCTCCCATTTATTCTATTATTTCTTTTGACCCTGTCTCTCCTCAGAAGTGTTTGCCTCTGATTACCCCCTATCCCAATCTGCCCTCCTCTCTATCATCCCCCTGCTCTCTTGTTCCCTTCTCCCCATATTTTCCCATAGGGTAAGACAGATTTCCTTACCCAATTGAATGTGTATGTTATTCCCTCCTTCAGCCAAATCCTATGAGAATAACATATACTCAATCCCTCTCACTTTCTTCCATTTCCCCTACACTGTAAGAGCATTTTCTTTTCTGTTTTTATTTTTTGTGAGATAATTTATGCCATCCTGCCTCTCCTTTCTTCTTCTTCGAATATAATCCTCTCTTATCCCTTAATTTTATTCTCCAGATATTGCCCCTTAATCTTCAACTCACCCTGTGCCCCCTATCTATCTATCTATCTATCTATCTATCTATCTATCTATCTATCTATCTATCTATCTATTTATCTCTCTCTCTCTCTCTCTCTCTCTCTCTCTCTCTCTCTCTCTCTCTCTCTCTCTCTCTCTCTCTCTCTCTCTCTCTCTCTTATCTACCTACCTACCTTCCTATACGTGCACATAACTTTTTCCCGCAACTACCCTAATACTGACAAAGGTCTCATGAGTTATAAATATCATCTTTCCATGCAGGAATGTAAACAGCTCAACCTTATTAAGTCTCTTATGATTTCTCTTTCCTGTTTACCTCTTCATGTTCCACTTGAGTCTTATATTTGAAAGTCAAATTTTCTGTTCAACTCCAGTCTTTTCATCAAGAATGATTGAAAGTCCTCTATTTCACTGAATGACCATTTTTTCCTGAAGGATTATACTCAGTTTTGCTGGGTAGGTGATTCTTAGTTGTAATCCTATCTTTTGCCCTCCAGAATATTATATTCTATGCCCTGCGGTCCTTTAATGTAGAAGCTGCTAAATTTGTGTTATTATGATTGTGTTTCCACAGTGTTTATTGTTTCTTTCTGGCAGCTTGTAATATATTTTTCCTTGACTTGGGATCTCTGGAATTTAGCTACAATATTCCTAGGAGTTTTCCTTTGGGGTTCTCTTTTAGGAGGAGATTGGTACATTCTTTCAATTTTTATTTTGCCCTCTGGTACTACTATGTCAGGGCAGTTTTCCTTGATAATTTCTTGAAAGATGATGTCTAGGCTCTTTTTTTTTGATCATGGCTTTCAGATAGTCCAATAATATTTAAATTCTGTTTCCTGGATCTATTTTCCAGGTCAGTTGTATTTCCAATGAGATATTTCACATTCTCTTCTATTTTTTCATTCTTTTTGATTTGTTTTACAGTGGCTTGATTTCTCATAAAGTCCTAGCCCCCAATTGCTCTATTCTAATTTTTAAGGAAGTACTTTCTTCAGTAATCTTTTGGACTTCCTTTTCCATTTGGCCAATTTTTCTTTTTAGGGCATTCTTCTCCTTATTGGCTTGTTGAACCTCGTTTGCCATTTGGGTTAGGTTATTTTTTAAGGTGTTATTTTCTTCAGCATTTTTTTGGGTCTCCTTTAGCAAACTGTTGACTTGTTTTTCATGATTTTCTTGCATCACTCTCCTTTCTCTTCCCAGTTTTTCCTCTACTTCTCCTACTTGCTTCTCAAAATCCCTTTTGAGTTCTTCCAAGGCCTGGACTGATTCATATTTTCCTTGGAGGCTTTGGATGTAGGAGCTCTGACTTTGTTGTCTTCTTCTGGTTTTATATTTTGATCTTTTTTATCAAAATAAGATAATATAGTCTGACTCTTTTTGCACTGCTTGCTCATGATCCTGGCCAGTTACTTGAGTTTTAAACTCTTTGTTAAGGTAAGGGTCTGCTTCCAATGTGGAGAATGTACTGTCCTAACCTTCAGGGGTTTAAATAGCTGTTTTCAGAGATGCTTGCAGGGACCCAAAAATTTTCAGTTCTTGCAAGGTGGTATGATAAGGGGTGAGGTGTTTACTCCTTTACTTGCCTGTGCTGTGGTCTGTTAGTGACCACAAGCACTCCTTTCTATCCTGGATCTGTGAGGAAGGTTTCTTGTCCACAGCCACTTCATTATCCACCTTGCCAGTGCTCATCCTCGACCCAGGACCCCAGTCCGGAACCGTGACCCAGATCAAAGCACGGGCAAAGCAAGAGATTACTGCCTCAGCACCAGCAGAGAGATCCCTGCAATTCCCCTCTGATCAGCCACTCGCTTCCCCCTCAGCCTGTGGGCCAGAAGTTGGGGAAACAGCTGACCCCCAGGGCCACACTCTTGGGGAATGGAGCTGAGACCCCTCCTTCCTGTCTCAGCACTGCAGAAACAGACTTTTCCCACTGACCTTCTAAGTTGTCTTTTTGCATGTGTGGATTGAGGAGTCTGTAAATTGCCCCAGTTGCCCATGATTCAGTACTCTGAGGCCTGCTCCAGGTTTGCTGTGGCCTGCATGCCCATGCTATGCTGTGCTCTCCTCTCAGCCTGGCACAATAAACCTTTCTAATCAATCATCCATGTTGTCTTTGGCTGGAAATTTGTTTCACTCTGTCTTTTTTGGGTTCTGCTGCCTTAGAAATTGTTTAGAGAGAGTTTTATAGGTATTCGAGGTGTTTGGGGGACAGCTCAAGCAAGTTACTGCTTTCAGTCTGCCATCTTGGCTCTACCCCCCCCTGTGGTGCCTTTTAGCAGGATGTAGTTTCTTCCTTATCTCTTTTAATTAGATGTAGGATTTGCATTTGCTTTGTCTGAAATCAGGTTTGCTATCCCTCTTTTGTTTTTGTTTTTTTGTACTTCAGCTGAAGCATAATATATTCTTTAGCCTTTCTTTTACTGTTACTCTGTGTGTATCTCTCTGTTTCAAATGTGTTTCTTGTAAACAACATATTGTGGGATTATGATTTTTTAATGCATTCAACTATGTACTTCCATTTTATGGGAGAGTTCATCCCATTCACATTCACATTTGCAATTACTCTCTGTGTCTTTCTCTCAATCCTATCCCCTCCATAGTTATGCTTTTCTTTCTCCATTCTCCCTTTCCCTTCTCATTACAGATTTGGTTTTTGACCACTCCCTCCCTCATTCTGCCCTCCATCCTATCATCCCCTTCCCTTTTCCCTCCCTTTTCCCTGACTATTTCTTCCCTCCCTTCTATCCACTCCACCTTTTTCTTTACCCTTTCCACTTCTACTTCATATAGGTCAAGATAGATTTCTATACCTGAGTATGTTATTCCTATTTTGAGCCAAATATGATGAGAGTAAAGTTTCAACAGTGCTGATCTCCCTCCCTTCTTTCCCTCGCTGTAATAGGTCTTTGCACCTCTTCATGTGATGTAATTTACCCTTTTCTGCCTCCTTTCCTCTGCTCCTATTACAATCCTTGTCCCTCAATTATTGTTTTTTTATTGTTACATCAAAGTGAACCTATACCCCCACCCTCCGTCTGTGCATATCCATTCTAATGCATAATAAGATACAGTTCTCAAGATGTACATTTATCATCTTCCCATTTAGGGATACAAAGTTTGCCCTTATTGAGTACGATTTTTTTCCCTTTCTCGTTTACCTTTTTATGCCTCTCATGGGTCTTATTTTTGAAGAATGAAGTTTCTGCTGAGCTCTGGTATTTTGATCAGCAGAGTTTTGAAGTCCTCTTTCATTTAACGTGCATTGCCTCCACTGAAAGATTATGCTCGATTTTGCTTGGTAGTTGATCCTTCATTGTAATCCAAGTTCTTTTGCCTTAGAGAGTATCAAGCCCTCCAATATTTTAATGTAGAAGCTACAAGGTCTGTGTAATCCTGACTGTGATTCCACAATATTTAAATTGTTTCTTTCAGTCTGTAATATTTTCTCCTTGACCTGATAATTCTGGAATTTGGCTACAATATTCCTTGCTGTTTTCAATTTGGGATCTCTTTCAGGAGGTGATTGGTGGATTCTTTCACTGACTATTTTATTTTATGGTTCTAGGATCTCAGGGCAATTTTCCTTGATTTCTTGAAAGATGCTGTTCAGGCTCTTTTTTGATCATGGCTTTCACATAGACTAA
The DNA here is from genome assembly GCF_003287225.1 of Phascolarctos cinereus. Classification (NCBI taxonomy): domain Eukaryota; kingdom Metazoa; phylum Chordata; class Mammalia; order Diprotodontia; family Phascolarctidae; genus Phascolarctos; species Phascolarctos cinereus. The sequence continues at coordinate 13,075,811 of NW_027555625.1, forward strand.
TAATTTTTAAATTATCTCTCCTGGATCTACTTTCCAGGTCAGTTGTTTTTCCAGTGAGGTATTTTATATTCTATTTTTTTCCATTCTTCTGATTTTTTGACTGATTCTTGATGTCCCATAGAGTTATTAGCTTCCACTTGCCCAGTTCTAATTTTGAACAAATTGTTTTCTTCAGTTAGCTTTTCTACCTCTTTTTTCCCCATTGGTCAATTCTACTTTCTAAGGAGTTGTTTTATCAGTATTCTTTTTTTCCCCCATTTTGCCAATTGTATTTTTAAAGGAATTGTTTTCTACAGACAGTTTTTGTCTTTCCTTCTCTAAACTGTTGACTCTTTCTTGCATATCTCTCAGTTCTTTTCCGAGTTTTCTTCTACCTCTCTTGTTTGACTTTTAAAATCCTTCTTGAGCTCTTCCAAGAAAGATTTTTGGGCTTGAGGCCAGTTCATATTCCCCTTTGTGGTTTTCAATGTGTGTATATTGACAATGTTGTCCTCTTCTGAATTTGTGTTTTGGTCCCGTCACCATAATAGTTCTCTGTGGTCAGTGTTTTCTTTTATTGCTTTTTGCTCATGGTGTTTGCCTCTTTACTGGCTTTTTGAAGTTGATCCATGCTTCTGGGCCACAGGGGACACCGCCCCAACCTCATCACTTTGTAGTACTGCAGTGTTCCATCATAATCTTATACCACAACTTGATGAGCCATTGCACAATTGATGCGCATCCCAGCAATTTTCAATTCTATGCCACCACAAATAGAGGTGCTCTAAATATTTTAAAAGATAAATGATTTTCCCTTTTCCCTAATTATCTTTGGAATCAGACCGAGTGGTGATATTGCTGGGTTAAAGAGTGTTATTATTGTTATTCACAAAAGTAAAAAACCAAGCCCTGGATAGAATTCCCAGTGCCAAGTATAGTACACTATACAGAGTAGTCAATCAATGAATGTTTATTGATTTTCACCAAACCTGATTCCGAAATTTGCTTTTCCTGCAAAATCTCATACACTCTTACTTTGTAAGCCTTGTCATGTCTGACACAGATGTGTCCAAGATAATTAAAGTAGATGTCCTGTGCTACTTGAGTTCATAGTTCCATCTTAGTTTAAGATATGAATGAAGCTCACAGAGTGTCTCCTCTCCCAAATAACCCAAATCATAGTGGTAAAAACCCACAAATCTCACATCTAAACTTAAACCTTTACAAGAAAAAAAAAGTTGATTATTTTTTTCTCTCAAAAATAGGTTTTCTTTCAACATTTAATTAAATGAGATTAATTTCATTCTAAATAATTAATTTACATAGTGGAAAAAGTCACATCCTACACTGCATTCTGGCATCATGAAAGTATTATAATTCTCTTTAAATATTAAATATCATCATTTTGTCATCATATCCTCACTCTAATATTTGCCCAATAATATCAATCATCCCATAATAGTCTTTGTTTTCTAAATATCTGACTTAGCAATAATTATTACTCTTCACATTCCTTTAGCTCTTTATTTTTTTAACCAAGTTCTTATCTCATACCAGTAATTCTCATACCAGTAAGCTTCGAATTATTGTTATCATTATTAAATCTGCATTTTACATGTAATAAAACTAATGCTAAGAAAAGTGAAGCTATTTCTTCATGGGTCAGAAATGTCATGTCCATGTTGGGATTACCATCAAGGGCACCTGATGCCTAGCCCAGAAACTGGTTCACTGGAGTAGGTCCCAATAGCACTAAAATTTGGGTTGCCCTATAACAGTGCTTCTGAAACTTTTTGGTCTCAGGCCCCCTTTTTTGAGGATCCATCAAACAGCTTTTATTTAGCTTAAGTGAGATGCACACACAATAAACATACACATGCATACATTTACATACACACTATAACTTATATGAATGTTTATACACACATACATGTGCATATATGCATATACATATAAACAAAATATGCATATATGATTATGTGTGCATATGTATGTAATTGTATCTATATGTATATATGTATGTGTATATGTGTAAGTATGTATGTGTGTATGTATGTCTGTGTGTATACCAAATTAGAAATTAAAACAGCAGTTTTATTTTAAAAATAATTTTGATGTCACAAACCCCTGAAAGGGTCTTGAGAACCATACACCTACAGATTGTATTTTTAGGTATAAAGAAGTACTGAGGAAGGAAAATATTTTGATTTCATCTTCATGCACGAAGCATAAGAATAGGCTTTGCCCATTATACTTGGAGCTTAGCAAATTTCCAACTGTATCCACATAACGTCAATATTTTGGAGTTGGAAAGGTTCTCAATCATCATTTCTGACCAATATACAAAAAGAATCTTCTCCAGGACATCCCACCATTGGCCATCTTGCTTCTGCTTGATGAGCCTAGGGTAATGCACCTCCCCTTGAGGCAGCCCATTACATTGTGGACAGCTCAACTTATTGTTTAGTTCTTCCTTATGTTAAATCTAAATTTTCTCCTTTGCAGGTTATACTATATAACTTCTGGCCATCAACTGGTACATGTCAATTTTCTGTCCTATATGATGGCCCTTTACACGCTATAAGACAGGTCTCATGGCCCCCATAAGTCTTTCCTACTCCAGACTAACCTCTGTCAGTATTTTCAACAAGTCCTTAGATAAGAGGTCCTTTCAATGTTCTACATGTGAATAATATTTCTTGTTAATTTTATACCCATGATTCCTATTAAAAAAATTTAAAACCTTTAGATTAGTAATTTTTGGAACTGAAAGGACCTTAGAAAATCAGTCCAAAACTTTCATTTTATAGATGAGAATAGCAAGGCCTAGGGAGGCTAATTGATTCGTTAAAGGTCAAAGAGATGGTATGCTGGGCTGGGGCTTGCTGCTATAGCTTTCTGGTATATTATTTTTAAAGTACTTAATGTTAATAACTTTGCATTAAATGGTCCTTTTCATTATTATAAGAAAAAGAAATTCTAATCATTTTCTTTCTGAAAATAAAATTAAGGAGAGAAATATTTGTATATGTGTGTGGGGCTAAGGTAATGGGTTAAGAAAGGGGTTTAAAATCTGATCAAATATTGTTTAGTTGATTAATATTTACTTCAGCCCCTGTATTCTCTTTCCACTCAAGAACATAAAATTGGAAGCTTTACACCTTTGATGAGTTTATCTTTGGAGGTTTGAGTCTCTTTCCATGTCATTTTCACCTTTCCAATCCTTGAGAAGGATATTGATGCAGCAGTTTACAAATTGTGCTTGTCGGCTAGTGAAACCATATCCACACAAGCAACAAAGCAGAGCTTCTGCTGACAGGTTTCTGATTTATGGGGCATCCATCTCCAAATGAATAAGGGTTCAGTTCATCAAGTGATGCATAAATTATATGACTCTTTCCAAATCCAAACAACCAAAGATTGCTTATTTTCTAGGAGAGTAAATATGTTGTAGAGGTGGGGGAACTACAAAGAGGTCCCATTCCTACATGGAATGAAATTGTACCTGTGTCCATAACTTAAACAGCAAAGCAAAGACCACCTCATTTATCTCTGGCCTCAGGAAGGAGCTCTATATATTTCTCTTAATATATGACTTGTACAGTAGGAGGAAAAATAGACTTACAGCTGATTATGTAAATAACATTATCTTCCCTGGAACAAAATTGAACGCAAAATATTTCATTATGAAATTATCAATGCAGCTAATGGATCTTTCTATGTTCACAAAGGGAAATGCAGTGTTGAAGGTGCCCAGAGTTACGACTGACACTTGAATTTTCTGAGGACACTAAGTACAAGAAGCTTTTGTCATTGATCAGTTTTATGATAAAGGTTGTCAGTTAATTGGCTCTCAGTTCCTCCACCATGGGTTAGGGATAGTGACACCTGGACCACTTACCATAAGAGATGACATATCCAAAATGCTTTTTTATACTTTTTAAAGTGTTATACAAATGTTAGCTATTGCTTTTGTTGTTGGTGGCATTATTGCTGTCATGGTAAATGGTAACCCTAACCTCAAAGTCATAAAGAACTTTGTTCAAATCCTTCCTCTGGCACGTGGTCCCTAAGACCACGGACAAATCATATTGTCTCTCCATGCCCCAAACACACATGATGCCTTCACTAAAACAGGAACTGACTTTAAATGAGTCAGAGTTGTTGAAAGTCACCAGCCTCTCTCTTCCAAGTCATTGAAGTCCAGTGGCAAGACAGAAGTCAGAATGATTGTTGATGGCTCAGAATGAAGTAGATGACCTTGGAATTTGCAATGTTGAAACTAGCTCTAAGCATTCCACAGTGCCTCCTTCTACCACCTCAATGCCCTGTTGAAACAAATTGTTCATGTCTGCCTACTATGCTAGGAGATGTCTTCACATGCTTGCCATAGACACTCCCCTAAATCATCAATAGGTTTGAGTCTTCTCAGTTCCCTTCAATTTTGTTTAGTCCATCTTGCAAAGTGATTTACTGGGATGTGGCCACTGTGCAAGTTACAGCTACTTGGAGCCACAGGTGAGAGTTAGGTGGCAGGTAGACACCAAAGGTGTAAAGCATCCCTTACACCAGAGATGTCAATCTTCCCTAAACACATATACAGCCCAATTCCAGGTAAGTGTGTCTCAAAGACAGGTCCTTTGACTGCAGAGTCAATATCATGCTTCCTGCATGTATTGATTTGTCAAACAAGCATAAAAATGTATAGGGTGTCAAAATCACTAGGTTAGTGTGATGTTCATAAAGATAATGCATTAAAGTTTGTTGAAAATGTTGATATAAATTTCAAGACTCATTATTAGCCTGTCCTCTTCTAGTAAAATTGTATATACTTTAGGGTATATTGAGCACTAGATGGTGTTCAAGGTCCAAATACTTCACATTCCTTTTTTGGACTGTTTTTGTTCTATCTTTGAGCCTTTGGTGAGAGAAATTTTCCCACTTTGCTAATACATCCACTCCCTTCCATTTATTTATTTATTTTCCTTTCTTCCAAGAAATTCATTTGACTGTTTGTCAGCTTAAAAAAAAAAGGCATAACAACAAATGGAGGTGATGCTGACTTTCCTCCAAATGTGATTCACTTGAGCTGTGTAAAATTGCCTGTCTTGTAATGATGATGAAGACAATATTGGAACTGAGCAGGCTGGGACATGGCCTAGTTTGGGGTGTCCTTTTGGATAGAGAAAGTTTGACCTAAATACACACACACTGCCCCAGTGCCATTATCCTTTTCACTATTATTCATGTATTTACTGGATTTCACCTCTTAAAAAAAATGACAGGAGATTAGTATCTGAGTTTTAGACAGGGAGAGAAGTTTAAACTCTATGTAGTATCATCATGACAGATAAAAGTAGCAGATACTTTTTACAGAATGTAAACTCTGAAGATCACTACTCTTGGAAAAATATACTAAAGCCTGCAATACATATACATATATGTATGGACATACGCGTGATTTAGCTATGTCCTGGATGATAAATCCATGATACTGAGCCTTCCCTAATACCTTTCACCCAAAATGATCTTTTCCTCTTCAGTTTCCTATTTTTGCACTTTGATTCTTTCTATGGCTCTTACCACATCACACTTTGTCTAATAAACATTTGTGTACATGACATATTGCCCTTACAATGAAGAGGGAACAGAAATTTATGGCTCACCCCAAGAGGGAAGAATGGGGAATAAATATCATTGGATTATGTATTTAGAGTGACATACACAATCAGAGGTCAATAATTTCAAATGCTTTGTTTTGTGGATGATGAAATGGAAACCCAGTTTGCCTAAAGACACATAGATAAAAGGTTAGAGCCCAGTTCCTCAGACTTAAATCCATGAGTGTGTGTGTGTATGTGTTCATTGAGGGATTAAAATTTTGTATCACTATGCCAAAAAATAAAATGAAAAGTTCAAAATAATTACAGAATTACTGATGTCCCAAAATGAAATTAGTTGTTTCACAAAGCAATGAGTTACTCAACATTGCAGATATATGAATGGAGGCAAAATGGTAACTTGACATCTTTGAGAAATAGTGGAATAACCACTTTTCAGGGATGTGAGAACCTATAAATATCTACATATCTCTACATATGTATATGTAGATATGTTACATTACATTATATGTATTATATTGCATTACATTATGTTACATCACGTTACATTGCATTACATTACATTGCAATATATTACATTTCATTACATTGCATTATATTGCATTATATTATATTATATTATATTGTATTATATTATATTAATTTCCAGTGTCTACTGAGAGGCAGTGTTATCCTAGTTGATAGAGTATTCAACTTAGAATTAGAAAGACATGTTTGAAAATTTACTCGTCTCACTTTCTAGGTGTGTGACCATAGTCAAGATATGTCTCTGAGTTGCATGAGTCTTTAAGGGTCGAGGTAATAGACAAGATGGAATCTAGATAGGTGTTTGAAGCTGCCTTAACCTTTTGAAATATGAAGGTGTAAGCAGGGCTTTGAACATAATAATCTGTTTATAAATATTTATGGATAGAACACACAAACTGAAGTAAGGGAAGACTTGGGTCAGAATTCTGCCTTGTACACTTACTAGTTGTATGACCACAATCAAGTAATTTTACCTCTCTGGGTCTCTATTGCCTCATATTTAAAAGGAGGAACTGGACTTAAGAAGTCTAGTGTGTTTCCAATTTGATATGTCTAGAAGGCAGTTGTAAATGCTAGATTGGAAATAAGTAGAGAGTTTTATGATAAAGACACATTTGAATATTTACAGGCAGTAGGAAATGGCCAGGAGTAAGAAAGGGATTGAAAATAAGTGAAATATTTGGGATAGGAGAGGAAGCAATCTCTTGGAGAAGGTGGGATGGAATGAGATCCCTTGAGCTTTAGTAAAAAGTAAGATCACCTCATCATATGAGATACAATAAAGAAGAAGAAAGTAGAAAAAGGCACCTGAGTTATAGGACATGAAAAGAGGTGAAAAGAGAGAATTCATGATGAATGTCCTAGATTTTTGTGTAAGATATGAGGCAAGATTCTTGGCTGAAAGAGTGAGGGGAGGGGAAGTCATGAAAAATATTTGTACATGTGTAGTATATATATATATGTGTTTACGTATATATGTACAGATATTTTAGCTGGCCTTTATAGAGCTTTTTAAGGTTTCAAAAGCACTTTGCAAATGTTATTTCACTTCATCTTCACAACATTAGAGGTAAATGCAATTTTTATCCTTATTTGACAGATGAGAAAACTGAGGCAGATGATGAGGAATAAACATCTAGTAAATATTTGAGGTCAGATTTGAGCTTAGATTTCTTGATTCCTGGTCCAGCGCTCTAGCCATCGAACCCTTGTACACAATCTTTCCTATAAAGAAACTGTAAGATCCTTAAGAACAGGGACAGGTTTTTGTTAGTTTTCATTGTATTCACAGTGCCTAATACAATGCCTGACATATATGAAGGACTTTATAAATCTGTGTTAAATAAATGGATACGTTAAAAAAAAAAAGACAGAATGTGTTACTGAGTTGTTTAAAATAAACTCATCAATAGGAAAATCCAGACAAATATTTTTTTTTCTTCAGTGTAAAATAGGGTATTAATTTATCTCTTTGTGTTTGCTTAAAGGTGAGCCCAAAATATTTCTTGGGCCTTCCAGCTAGCTTTCTAAGTTTTATATTTTGAGTAGTTCAGGTTTTATGATCCAAGGCTTTTATTCTTGAAAAAAAAATCACTGAAAACCATCTGTTATTAAAGTTGCAATTGCTCCTTGTAATTGAGAATAAAAGAAATTATCCAAAGGGATGTGTGGGAGGCAATCACTTGCATTCACTAGCTTCTATTTTAGCAACTTACTGTTATTATTTTCACTAAGTGGTCACGGGCATAATTTCACTTATTGAATCAACATGATGACCCAGCTTAAAAAAAGTTCAATGGGAAGAAAATAGATATTTAATTATCTCCAATGATTACTTTATAAAGTGAACTGTGATCATAAATGTAATTTAACATAAATGTAGCTGCCAAGTCAGCATGAGGCTGAGGGAGCAGCCAACGCTCTATGTGACACTTAACTTTTTTCTGGGAGAAATACACAAAATTCTTGCTTTGACACTTATGGAGTTCTCTGGAGTCTCTTGCTATTTTAAAATGACAAGAATGATTATGTACAAATAATTCTGATAATTTTAAAGCAAGTGATGCATTTCATATAAAAGTCAGGAAAATGTAATTGGGTTTGACTTTTGAGAGACAGTGTTCTAGCTTTTACTATTCTCGATTTCATATATACATATATGTATATATGTATGAATATATATATATATATGAATATATATATATATGTATATATGTGTGTGTATACAAACACACACACACATACACACGCGTTGTCCGTGGCAAAATCTTCACTACAGTTATTCAATTTTCCTCCCTTTATTTCTAGCTTCTCTGTGCCAGGTCTCAATTGGGAGTAGGATTCCCCTGTTCACCTATATTTTTCAGGCCTCCTTCTAGCAATGATCAATACCTGTCAAGCTAGGATTTCCCACACCCAGCAAGACTTAGAAAAACAGGGAAAAGAGCAAACAGTTCCTGCCCTGATATTACAGCTCACTAGCCCTCTTAATTGGCTTGGCTTTTGTCAACCTTCTGACCTCCTGGAGCCCTCAACCTTTCACAAACAGAATTCCAATGTAATTTTTTTTTCTATCTGATCTTTATTCCTTGCCTGTTTAGTACTATAGTATTTTCCAAATGCTTTCTGATTAGCTGGACTCCCAATTTTGTGAGACTGTGACTTTGTGCTAAGTATATTCCAATATAAATATAAAAAACCCTCCATTTGTATGCATGTTAAGACATACACTTTCCTGAATATATTTATTTAAATGTGATTTGCTGTTTTCATTATCCTTCTTGTATCTTTTTTAAATGTAAAGGTATTTGGATTTAGAATTACTCCTACTTTTAGCAATTCAACATTGTATAACACTATGTCTAGATTGAAAGATAAATTCCATCTACACTAAAGAGCTCCTATCAACTACAGGAGAATATATTTTTTCCAAAGTTAATTGAAACTAATTTCTCACTTTGAAATTAATACCTTCTCTGTGGGGAAGTGAGATAAACTGAATGATCCCTTTCTTCTTTTAGCCACATTTTTTTTCTTTTAAAATAATTTATTGTGTAAAGATGAAAAGATTTCTGTAGGTTTGTATGGATGTGTATTTATATAAAGAGTAAGGGAGTTAATTTGTGATTGAAAAGTAGTGTTTGTTTCATTCATTCATTAGTCCATTATTCCTTCATTTGTTCATTCATTCATTCATTCATTCATTCATTCATTCACTCTATCGAGTCCTATGTACCAGTCACTGTATGAAGCAATGAGACATGAAAGATAATAACAGCTTAACCCCTACCCTCAGGGAGCTTATCTTCTTCTGTAGCTTGCTTTCTTCAATATACACTGTCACTTTCAAATATCCTAATCGCTGAGTTCCTCAAACTATTTACCTCCCATGATCAACTGCTTCTCTTCACTTAAGCCACACACAGAATGGTCATGCACTTGGTCTTTGCAACAACCACAAATATATCACCACTTTCATGTTCAAGGATTTGAAATTCCCCAACCATAATCTATTGACTTTTCACCTCTCCTTCTGTTTTCTATTATATAACTCTACTTTTTATCTGCACCATGGCCTTCAATCCCATGAGACCTCAATTCTCTCCCAGACCATATCAACACCACTAACTAATCTTTCCTCTTTTGCCCATCTTGATTCTTGGTGAAGTAATTGAACTCTACACTCACCTCTTGGGTATGTGATGGTTTTTAAGGAGGACTAGCACCTCTCGTGTGAGGGCCTGCTGAGAACTTTTCAGGGTTGCTCATTCACCTTTGGTATTCACCTTCAGCCAACTCTCTCACCTGTGTCTCCAAAAAGCTGTAGCATAAAAAATGGCCACACACCAACAAAACTACTTTGGAAGTACCAAAGTAAAGTCAAAATGGGTACAGGATTTATATATGAAAACTGATACTATAAGTAAACTAGGAAAGGGAGGAATAGTTTACCTTTCAGATCTACGGAGAAAGAAAGAATTTATGACCAAAAAAGAGATATAAAACATTAGGAAACATAAAATTGATAATTTTGATTACATTAAATTGAAAAGTGTTTGCACAAGCAAAGCCAATGCATCCAAGATTAGGAGGGAAGCAATAAACTGGGAAAGAATTTTTTCAACCAGTGTCTCTGATAAGGGCATTATTTCTAAAATATATAGAGAACTGAGTCAAATTTATAAGAATACAAGTCATTCCCCAAATGATAAATGGTCAAAGGATATGAACAGGCAGTTTCAGAGGAAGAAATTAAAACCATCCATAGTCAAATGAAAAAACAAGTTGCAAATCACTATTGGTTAGAGAAATGCAAATCAAAATGACTCTGAGGTGCCACATCCACCTATTGGATAGGCTAACATGACAAAACAAGACAATGAGAAACGTTGGAGAAGAATATTGGAACACTAATGCATTGTTGATGAAGTTGTGAACTGATTCAACTATTCTGGAAAGTGATTTTGAACTCTACTGGGAGGCCTATAAAACTGTGCACACTCTTTGACCCAGCAATGCCACTTCTAGGTCCATCTCCCAAAATGATCATGAAAAAAGGGAAAAGGAACCACATGTGCAAGAATACTCATAGCAGCTCTTTCTGTGGTGGCAAAGAATTGGAAATTGAGGGGATGCCCATCCATTGGGGAATGGCTGAACAAGTTGTGGTTATGAATGTAATGGAATGCTATTGTGCCGTAAGAAATGATGAGCAGGTGGACTTTGGTAAAAAAACAAACAAACACAAACAAAAACTTGGAAAGACTTATATGAACTGATGTTGAAGTGAACAGAACCAGGAGAACACTGTACACAGTAACAGCTACACTGTGTGATGACTGACTTTGGCAGACTTGGCTCTTCCCAGCAATGCAAGAATCTAAGACAACTCCAAAAGACTCAAGATGGAAAATGCTATCTATATCCAGAGATAGAACTATGGAGTTTGAGTGAGATGGAAGCATACTATTTGCTCTCTTTTTCTTTTGTCATTTTGCTTTATTGCTTCATTCTCGTTGTTCCTCCCATTATTCTGATTATTCTTTACATCATGACTAATGGGAAAATATGATTAATATGAATGCATAAGTAGAGTCTATATCATATTACATTGTCTTACTGGGGAAGAGGTGGAGGAGAGAGAGAGGGAGAAAATTTAAAACTCAAAATCTTGTGGAAGTGAATGTTGAAAAATAAAACTAAACAAATTATTTTTTTAAAAATGGAAGACAGGCTAAACCAGATTGAGGATCTCAAACTCATTGATAAGTTAAGGGGATGTCTACCCCAAGCATGTGAAAACTTCTCCCAATGAAATGGGTGAATGAGAACAATTTGTTCCAACAGCCATGAAACAGGCATTGTGGAGCACTTAGAGCTTGGTCAGACACCAAAAACACCAAGGTCTTCCCAGGCCATCACCAGTAATCTTGACTTTCATCCTGCCACTGGAGTTTGATGACTGGAAGATAGAGAGAGACCAACAGATTTTGCAAAGTTCTGCCTCACTTAAATTCATTTTACAAGGCAAGTCAAGACATCATCTGTGATGTCGTTGGTACTCTGTGAAAATGAAGGATGAACAATTCCTCACTGCATATATTGATTTGTACTTTATTTCCCCCAGTTGATTATAATTTCAAGGACTGTATTTTGCCTTTTTTTTTATTCCCACCTCTTAGAACAATACCTGGTACTTAGTAAATGTTTAATAATTTTTTTTATTGATTGATTGATTAAGTAACAACCCAGGGAAAGCACACTGGTGAGGGTGCTAAAGCTGGTAGCATTAAAAGATCAATCCCAAGTCATCAAGCCTTCTACTAGAACTAAGAGGAAGAGTTATAGCCTTGTTCTAAAACCTGAGATAGGTACATGGAAATAGAAGTGGGGGTGAGCCATCCTCAGAAATTATATTACCAACCTGGTCAAAGCAATTGCTGAAAACCTTTCCATAAGACCCTGTGAGGTTTGAGTTATGAGCACTAGGATATGCATACCTTTTAAATTCCACATCACTCAAGTTTTGGAAAGAAAAAACGAGGTCACATGTATTTCATTTGAAAGCATGAGTGTGTGTGTGTGTGTGTGTGTGTGTGTATTGTTAAATTAAAAATTATTATGAAGCACAATGGTCTGTTACGTCTCATAAGACAACATGAGTTTGGTGCCAATAAGGAGGCACCACACTCAGGGAAGATCCTATGTGTTACAAAGCTAACTTTTGGAAATTGATGATTCTATAGAACAAAGGGAGGTTGAAGTTATTTAGCAAAATATAATGATTAATTAAAGCAGTTGACAGCTGAATTTGCTAATGAAGTGAGAAAACGCCCAAGTACAATTTCAAGAAGAAAAAAAAAACATTTGCAAGAATACAGATTGTTTCTTTTGTACATACAAAGAAAATGACTCTAAAATTGCCTCACTGAAATTGTCTGGAGAGTGTTGTAATTTTTAAAAAATCAAAGAACATAATGTCAAAGTTGGAAGGCACCTCAGAGGCCACCTAATTTAAACTAAAATTAAGGAGGCTTTGCTTCTACCACATACTATGTGACTTTTCTGCATCTTCTTGAAGAACTCCAGGATGGGCTACCAAGGTAGCCCACTCCATTTAGGGTCAGCTGATATCGAATCTATATTTGCCTATTTGCAACTTACACTTATCACCTGTGATTATTCCCTTTTTGATGAAACAGGGCAGGTTGAATCTCTTCCACAGGACAGATCTTTAAATACGTAAAAATGGCAATCATTTAACCCCTCAGTCTTTTCATCTCAAGGTTAAATATTCATAGTTCATTCAATTGATCTTAACATAATATCAAACTAATGTTTTTTCACCGTGTGATTGCCATTTTATGTACACTAATAATAATAATAATACTAGTAATAACCAATATTTATAAACATTTACTATGTGTCAGGCATTGTGCTAAGGACTTGTCAAATAATATCTCATTTGATCCTTACTAAAATCCTTGGAGGTAGGTGCTATTATCATCTCCATCCATTTACAATTGAGGAAAGTGACATAAACAGACATTAACTTACACAAAGTCACACATGTAGTAAATGTTTGAGGTAGATTTGAATTCAGATCTTCTTGACTCCATGACCAGGATCCTATTCACTGTGTCACCTAGCTAACTATCTTACAGTCATTTACTGGTTGTGGGCAAGTCATTTGAATTGTTTGCTCTCCTCTTCTTTGTATGTAAAATTAGAAGACTGGACTCCATGTCCTCTTTCTAGCACTAAGTCCTTGATCATTTGAACAATAGAAAAAGTAAAGGAAATATTTAATAAAGCCTCCTTGACTGACTGAACAAGTGCTCCATCACCCTGCTAACTGCTATTAATCTTGCAGTAAACAAAAATTGCCAGATTCTCTTTCAGAACTACTGCTTTCTTTCCATGTCATCCTCATCATGTGCTGGGAAATTGTTTGTGATGTGTTTCTGTACTCAAGTGCAAGACTTTATATTATCCTAATGAATTTTATCTTAGCAGATTTAGATTCATGAACTCACTTGCCAAGATGTTTTTGGATCTTAACTGTCATGTGGTGTGTCAGCTATCCCTCCCTTCTCTGAGTTATTCGCAAATATGATAAATATCTGTTCTATGTCTTTAGATCCAGGAGGATTGAAATGTTGCTGCCATCTCCTTATAAGGAGGCCCTGGTCACTGTGCTTCTTCGTGTGGGGTTTAAGGTCATATTTGATTTGTAGCTACCTTGTTATAGTATTGATTCAAATGGATCAGCTCTCTTTTTTAAGACAAGTTGGGCTTGAGAAATAATTATGTGCTTGAGAAGTGAAATCTTAAGTATAAAACAAAATGACTAGTTCTCCAGGCCTGACTGAATCACTTATTATTTACATTACTTCATGAATGTCAAACTTCCTCTCTGGGGCTGTTTTCATTGAGAAATCATGTTATTTGGAAGAAATGATTTTCAATCTCTAGGTCATTGTGATCTTGTGATTATGATTGTGATTGTGATCTTCATCTATCACTATTATCATTGTCATCATTCTCATCATCATCTAGCCATACTTATCATTATTATTATCTCATTCTGTTTAGAGGATTTGAGAAGATTTACAAACAATACAGTAAAGTAATCATTTATTCATCATCATGCTTGAATGTGACAAATGTTATGTGATGTAGGTATAGGAATAAAACTAGCACCTACCTCCCAGGGTTGTTGTGGGGATAAAATTTATTAATATTTATAAAGTGCTTTAAAAGCCTTAAAGTGCTACATTCATGCTAGCTAATATTATCACTATTTTTGTCATCATCATTATTTTCATCAAGATCTGTAGCTATTTTCACTCTCCTTTTCCAGAGAATAAAAATGTGCTTAAGAAAAAGTAAGTGAACTTACATATAGCTGTGTAACCAGAATTTTCAACCAGTTCCCTGAATCAAAATATAGTGTCCTCTCATAGAATCACAGAAATCCAGATAATCCACAGCTATACCTGAAAAAGAATCTTCTCTTAAATATACCTCCATGAAGTGGTCATATAGTCTTTGCTTCCAGCTCTAATAGGGGGAGTCTTTGATCCAAATTCATTTAGAAATAGTTATCCCACTCTCCCAATACAACCACTGATTTTAAACTTAATGGTATTTGAGAGGCCATCAATCCAAATTTCTCAATTTACAGATAAAGAAGCTCAGATATTGAGGATTCAATTAACTTGCCCAACATTATATATACAGTAAAAGTCTGAGGAAGGATTCAAACTTGGGTCTTCTTAGTCCAAATCCATTGCATCATCTGCTATACCACGGAACTTTCATCCTACATTGAGCTTAAATTTTTTTTTTTTTATTTTCAACTTCCACTCATTAATTTGCTCTCTGGGGCCAAGTGACCTACAATTAAACACTTTTTTTTAATGTATGACAGACCTTTGAAGAGTTGAGTATAGCTACCATGATCAAATTGAATCTTCTCTTCTTCCAGCTAAATATCCAGTTATTTTATCCATTTTCTTTATGGAAAGATAATCCAACATTACATCTGCATTAACAGCTAAAGACCTTTTGGAAATGACTATGGAATTCTAATAAAGCTGCCTGAATCCCCACTATTCTAACTTCTTTATGGGACTCACCAAACAGCAGGCATACCTGACTTGACCACACAATCTGGCTTTAACCACACCACAGGCCCCTAGACCCAATATCCCAAATATGTCTTACTTGAACAGCAGGTATGTCCATGTAATGGAATCCTAGCCACTGCCTCCAGACCCAGTTCCAATATTTCTCACAGAAACAGCAGGTATGTGAATGCTCTCCATCTAAACTCAGATAGCACCACAATAGCCAGCCAATCAGAAAGCAGCACCACTGAGGTGCCTGAACAGGATGTGGACCCCAAAAGAATAGAAGGGACTTTCTTTTAGTAGGTACTTACGCAGTTAGAAGAAAACCTGTTTTTAGGTGAAGTTTGACATAGAGACTTATTATAGTATCATTATCATACATACAAACCTTCCCTAAAGGTTTTTCTGTAGGCATTATGGGAAATCACATTGCAGCTCCACCAAGACTGGGACCCATCCCCTATTAATTAATCCCTTAACAAACCCATCTTGCCTGTTTAATATTCACATATTCTGTTATGTAGTTGCATCTTTTTCCCTATAAAAATATCCATTTCCTTCTGATAAGGTGTTGGTTCATTCTTGGTACTCGGCAAGCTGGAGAGCATAATTCTCAATAAATGTCTTTGCTTGGATTGGAGATGGTCTGAGTCTGTGAATTCTTTCCAGATAACTCTCACAACACACCATGAAACCACAACATAATTGTTCCCAGTTGTTTTTTTTTTTTTGACCACCATCTTCCATGCCTGGAATTCATGCTAATTTCATCTTTGACTATTGAAAACATTCTACAATTTCAAAGCCCAGCTCAAGTGTCAACTTCTATATGAAACATTCCCTGATTCTAATATTTTAAAGGAGTCTCTCCCTCAATGTATTTTCCCAGAACACTTCCATGTCTTTCCACTTTTTCTAATTCTAATCTAGTTATTTGGGGATACCTTTGCAACATTTGCAAGCTATCCCTTTTTTCTCTATCTACTTGGTCACTACATAATTCAGATCTTCATCACTTTTTGCCTGGTTATGGACTTCCATCTCCTCAATTATAAAGCTATGTTTTTCAAAACCTTAGTTCTGATTATGGTACTCCCCTATTCAATAACCTTGAATGGCTAATTAATGCCTCCAGACAAAAAGCAGGTAGCTTAATTTGATATTTAAGACACTTCACAATCAGCATCTTCAATTCACATTCAGGCCTGGCACACACACCATATTCAAGCCAAAGTGACTATTGCTACTTCCTTCTGGAACACAATATTCCATCTCCTACCTGCCTCCCTATATTGTACATGATGTCCCCCATACCATTAAAGATACTGACATATGGTCATTAAGCTACCACCTCTGTGGGAAGCCTTCTTTTATTTCCAAAGTTTTTAATATTTTCTCTAGCTCAATTTACCTTGATTTCTTATTAGTGTTCATGTTCCCTTAATAGACAGAATCTAAACTTCTTGAGAGCAAGCACCATTTTATTTTTATTTTTGTATTCCCAGGGCCATCTACTACTATTATTTCTGCTACTGCTGCTGCTACTACTACTACTACTACTACTAATAAGATAATGACTACTACTAGAAATTTATTACTGTTAATCCTGATACTACTACTATTACTGCCACTGTTACTACTGCTGCTATTGCTGCTCCTGAAGTTACAACTACTACTATTATTACTACTTCTTTACTGAAGTAGGATGATGAAATTGTATATGAAGAGAAAATGATTAATACAAAAGTGAACGCATAGATAACTATGACAAAATGTGACAACTGATTGGATAGTGAGGAGTCAATGATGACTGAAGGTTAAAAGCCAGATGCCTGTTGCTTCCTATAGACATTATCATTGATAACATATTGGAACCAGCATTCACCGGTTTTGGTCTCTCCATTCATTTCTCTTTGAGTCAAGAGGAATGCTGATTCTTTTGAGATCCAAGCTTTCTATGATTTAGCATTATCAAGAGAAAATGTTAAAAGAAAAAAAAATGTGTTTTGATATCCCTGAGTAGCATTTGTCAAAGTGTGTTATGCAGTCAGAGGGCCTGCCTATAAATCCTGACTCCTCCACTTGTTAACTGGGGTATGTATGTGGGGGGTGGGGCTCCAGTTAATTCAGATCATCAGTTCATCTCTGTGAGGCTCACATGAAGGAATTGGGACTAGATTATTTCAAAAGTACCTTATACTTCTGGTATGCTATGCTCCTTTGTTTATATATTTTCATTTGAACACAATATGATAATCTGTATTTGGGGGGGTGTGGAGGGTAAAAATCATCTGTATAAAACATGTATACACTTCAATATATCCAAATGCATAATGTGGACAGAATGATAGACTGAAAGACAATGAAGATTTTTGTTTAATGACTTCCATCAAAGCACTTCCTCTTCGTCAGTTTCATTTTCCTCATCTGTAAAGTGTGGATATAATAGCATCTATCTCAGAGTGTTTTGAGATTTAAATTACATACACTTTGGAAATATTTAAGCTTTATCATTGTTGTTGTTAATGTCATTAAGCCTGTTCGATAACAAGGAACTGTCATGGATGCTGAGGACAGAAAGAAAAAAATTAAAGACAAAAATTTTATTGCCAAATAGCTAACATTAATAAGGTTAAAACTTCTTTTCCTGTGAGATGAAAGGAAAATACAAAAGGCTGTTATATCATTTTGAGGGAGTGGTTCATGGATTTATAACCTTACTCCAATAAGTCAGACAACAAGAATTTCTTGAGTACCTACTAAGTGGTGAGCACTGAGCATGGGGATGCAAAGGATGTGCAAAAGTCTATGTTATCAAGAAGATCAGAGTCTAATTGGGAGACAATATGAACAATGATGTGCAACCAAGTTAAAGACAGAGTAAATGGGAATCAACCTTTGAAAGGGTAGGTTTGGAAGAGTGGGCTGAAAGGGGTTCTGGTGGAAGGTG
Source organism: Phascolarctos cinereus (assembly GCF_003287225.1). Taxonomy (NCBI): domain Eukaryota; kingdom Metazoa; phylum Chordata; class Mammalia; order Diprotodontia; family Phascolarctidae; genus Phascolarctos; species Phascolarctos cinereus. The sequence continues at coordinate 13,094,023 of NW_027555625.1, forward strand.
GCATTCAAATCCAGTCTTGAAGGAAGTCTGGGAACAAAGCATTCCTGGAAAAGCCCTTTATATTTCTCTGTCTTCCATCCAATTGCCTTCCCATCCCCCTCAATCACTCTTTTCAAATATAAAAGAGGATTATAATGGAACCCGAAGAAAGACTGTGACTTTAGGGGCAATTAATAAGGTACTAAGTACTCTTAAAAAATAAACAATATTTTTAGAAGTGCATGGCTGCCTAATAAAGATAAAAGGAAGTTATAAGCCATAGGGTTTAGGTTGTCTTGAATTCTCAGCTATATTGGGAAGAGTATTACATCTGGTTTATTAGCCACAAAATGTGAGGTGGGAAAATGTTATTCTTGTCTTTAAATTTGTTGAGATACTTGGACTCTGTAATAACAAGGCATTATCTTAATTCTTCTGCTGTGATTTTTCTGGCTTATTAAAAGACAAATACAAAGAATGTGCCTCCCCCTGAAAAAATACAGATGGCCTTTCCTGTTGGAAAACCAGAAAGAAATGATGGCACAGGAAGCCTCAGAACATATCTTTGTGCTCTGTGCTAAGAATGAAACAGGAATCTTCACAGTCTCCCTCCTGTGATACCATGATGAAAGAGACATGCAGTCAAAAGCCCCCACCCAGACTTGCATAAAAATATGTACAATTTCTTGTGGTGAGATGACACCCATCTTTCCATTTCTACCCCCTCATCAATTCTCTTAAGTCCGTTCTTAATCATGACCAAGACCTTTAGTAAATCCATTCCTTCTTGAGCTCCCAGTCCATTACCTCTATGACAACAGAAGCTTTCATCTTACTGACCCTGTGTCTGATCAATCTGCCATTTCTTTAGCTTTTAACACCCAGCTCTTTATCTTGTCACCACCCATTTTATTTGTCTTCTTTGTTCACTTTGCTGCTGAGAACTGTCACACAACTGTGTCCACTGTATCCACTCTTTTACATGTTACCTAATCTTAATACAATCCTCCACTGGGCTGCACAGCCTCCCTTTTATTGTTACCGGATCATCAGTTCTCTATCATAGTCCCAAGAGTTGCTATTCCAAGCTTTCCTTTTCTCCTCAGCCTTTCTATACCTCTTACTTCCATATCACCCCCACTATCTCCCTTAACCTCAATCTCTTCCCAACTAGCTGTTTTGCTGCTGCCTACAAAATGTCCATGTCTCCCTCATCCTAAAAAAATCCTCACCTGATCCTTCTATCCCCACTAACTAGCACCCTATATATCTTCTGCCTTTTGTGGCTAAGCTCTTTTAGAGTACCATCAATAACAGGAATCACTATTTTTTTCTCTGCTTAGACTCTTCTTAACTCTTTACTCTTCAGCTTTTAAACTCATTATTCAACCAAAACTGTTCTCTCCAAAGTGCCAGATCTATTGACCTTTTCTCAATCCTCATCCTTCTTGAGCTGTCTGTAGCCTTACACGATCACCTTCTTCTCCTTTCTCTTCTTCTCTGTAGGTTTCGGTAACAGGAATTTTTTTTCTTTTCTGACCACTTCTTCTCAGTCTCTTTTGATGGATCTTCATCCAGGTTCTGCCAACCCATCATGAGTGTCTCATAGGCCTCTTTGCTGAGTCCTCTTCTCTTCTTCCTCTATGCTACGGCACTTGATGATCTCATCAACTCTATTGCAATCAATTACCATCTCTGTGCTAATGATTACCAAATCCACTTATGTTATTCAAACCTTTCTGCTGAAATCAAGTCTCACAGCTCCACCTACTTATCAGAAGACTCACATTATATATCCTCTAGAGACCTTAAGCTCAACCTTTTCAATAATGACTACTACTACTACTACTACTAAATAAATAAATAACATTTATTTAGTGCTTGCTAGGGTCTAGGAATTGGTTAAGTGTTTTAAAATTATTCTATCATTTGATTCTCACAACAATACCCCTGGGAGGTAGGTGTTTTTATTATCCCAATTTTACAGATGAGGAAACTGAGGCAAAAAGAGGTTAAATAATTTGTTAAAAGTCACATAGTAAATGTCTGGACTCTACATGTAGGAGTTTATATACTGCGCATCCTAAAACTGAATTCATTATTTTTTCCCTGATACCCCCCCTTTTTCCTAATTTTTTATTACTCTTGAGAATATTACCATCTTCCCAGTCACCTAAGCTCATGACCTAACCAATATCCTTGATTCTTCAGTCTCTTACCACTCTATTGCCAAGCTTTCCAACTTTACATTCCTAACATTTCTCTCATAAGTCCCTTTTTCTCCTCTGACACTGCCACCATGCTACTATGGACATCTTCTTCCTAGATTATTGAAACAAATTGCTGTTTACTGTCACTGTTACAAGTCATTCCCCACTCTTGTTCATCTCCACTCAGATGGCAGCATGATGCTCCTGAAGTGTAGGTCTAACTGTGATACTCCTGTCCTTGATAAATTTGGATGGCTCCCTAATGTCTTCAAGATCAAATATAAAACCTTCATTTCATTTTAAGAGCCCTTCATAACATGCCTTTTCCCGACCTTCCCAATCTTCTTATGCCTTACCCTCCTGTACCGTATACAGTTTGCTCAAATGACACTGATCTCATTGTTTTTCCTTGACCAAGATGCTCATATCACCCACATCTGCATTTTCTCCGGCTGTTCTGCATGCCTAACTTGCTCTCCCTTCTCATCTTTGCTTCCTGCCTTCCCTGTCTTTCTTCAAGTGCCAGGTCACATCTCATCATCTAGAGGAACCCTTTCCAAATGCCCATTAATTATAGAGCAGCCAGGATTTAGAAGGAGCTAAATGGTGCAATGGAACCAGTGCTGAGCCTGGAGTCCTGAATTTCTGAATTTAAATCTGCTCTCAGACATTTACTTTCTATTTAAACCTGGACAAGTCATTTAATCTCTGTCTGCCTTTGTTTCCTCAACTGAAGAGTGGAAATGAGAATAGCATTTACCTCCCAATGTTATTGTGAGGATCAAAGATGATAATATTTGTATAGCCTAATAATATTTGTAACCTTACCTGGCACATAATATGTACTTAATAAATGTTTATTTCCCTTCCTGTTCTCACCAATATCTTTCTTCTGTTAATTATTTCTAATTCAATTCCATATAAAATTGTTTTTACATATATTTTGTATGTCATCTGCTCCATTAGACTGTCCCTTGGAAGCAGGCAGTGTCTTTTGCTATTCTTTATATCCTCAATTCTTAGCACAATGCCTGGCATATAGTAGGTAGTTAATAAATGATTATTTAATAATTGACCATCTTAAAGCCACTGAAGATGGATACACACACACACACATACACACAAACACTCACACATATGTGACACTTGCTACTCTGACCCCCTCTGCCTGAAGGTCAGGTACGTGACATTTCATACTCTTTTCCCCTGGAATCTCTAATATCTTGAGGAAGATTAGGAGGAGTCTAGACTCTCTGCAAATGGCACTAACTCCCATTGATGGTGTTTCCTCAATTGTACGGAGTCCTCTGCACCCCAGTTATAATTAAACAGTAATAGTTGAAAAGTATTTTAAAAAGGAATATTTACTTCAAAAGGTATATTTAGAAATGAATCATTCCACAGCATATGGGGGTATAATTTCCCTTCCCCCCCATACCACTTCCTATTCTGAGGAGGGGAAGGGGGCTAAATTCATAGGTTAGCTTGGCTCCTACAGAATTCAGTCCCAGTTCCAAGTTCATGTCTTAGTCAGGCTCAAGTTCCAGGCACCCCAGCTTTTTAAGACATTCTTGATGATCTGGCAGGATACACTTATCCTACCTGGGATCCTGGCTCTGAAGCTGCCTTGGATCACTGAAGTTCCTAAAGCCAAGGACAAACAGCATAGAAAAGTGACAAACATTCTCTGATCCAAACCTTTTAGCTGAAGTAAAAGAGAAGGAGAGAGACGGCTTCACTCTTCTCTGGTTCAGTTCATGAAGCCCCTACTGTGAGAAACTGTGATTGTCACCCTCTGGATAAAGTAGAAAGCAGCTGGTAGGAAAGAGAGCAAGTTGGAAAGAAGGCCATTGTTCCTATCCGGCCTGTATCAGTGATGGACTATGTAACTGAAACAATTATTTGAAAGTAGTGAGAAAAGCACGGTACCTCCATAATCAGAGATAAGAGCATGCCCAGACAGGCCCCCTTACAGTGCCTCTATGACAGACAATATGTGAAGGCTCAGAGAAGCCTTCCTATACATATTTGACTTTTTAGGCTGTATCTGTCTATATGTATGTACGTATTTGTGTGTATGTTACATATATATGTATATATATGTATATTTATATGTATATATATGTGCATATATATATATATGAATATATATGTGTGTATATATACATATATATGCAACATATCTATCTATATCTATCTATCTATATCTATATCTGTATCTATATCTATATCTATATCTACCTATATAGATATAGATATAGATGTATATTTTGGCTCTTAATGCCACCAAAAAGGAGAGAGAAAAACATGTTGTTCTTGGTGGCATTAAGAGCCAAAATATTTTAGGGATTGAGTGAGGGGAAAAACTGACTTTTGAAATGAGACAGCTTTTTGTATTTTATAGAAAGGAAGACACTAAAACAAATTTTGCAAAGCATTGTTTGCAGTAGGAATTGAATAAAAATATTTGGTGGCAATTCTAACCCTAAATCAGAAAGAGGATTGGAATAGAGAAGTTGCTTCTGGTGAGCAGTAATAAACAGAATGTAAGAGAGATCAAAAGCTTAAGGGCTTTATTTATCTAAGTAGCCCTTCCAAGTAAGAGTTCACCACTGTAAGCAAAATGGCACTTTGGGAGTACAGCTAAGATTCTGAAAAGTGACAGGTTTTCCTTTTTTACCTTCCTTTCTGAAAGCAGTCAAAGGCTTATTCTTTAATCTGATGATAGAGTGGCTTGATACCTTGTCTAAAAGACCAGAAGCTCAATATTTTAGGCCTTAAACTAAAAGAGAGATGACAGAACATATTCCTTCTCTTATAGGGCAGAAGTAGCAGTTCAGCTGAGAATGATAATGAAAGTATCAAATTGACAAATAGGGAAAAGCTCTTTAAATGAATCTTCCATTGTAACAGTGTTCAGCAAATATCACAAAATAGCACCTTGAAGAAGCCATGGAATCCCTCACAGCAGATACTGCATTCATGGCAGAGACCCCATGCCCTCCTTCAATAAGTTTCTTGTATCCATATTCTCTTCATCCCCAATGTCACTGCCTAAAGTCATATATCTTCATCACTCCTGAACTGAATTACTTCAATAGTCTCCTAATTGTCAAATATGATCCTAGCATTCTCTCATCATTCCATTATCCACACTGCTCCCAAATAGTTATTACTAAATAGTTATAGTTCAAGTCTTTTAACTTCCTTATTCAAAAGTTATCCATTGCTCCCTACTTCCTATATAGTAAAATCCAAATTCTTCAATTGGCATTAAAAGACACTAACGATATATTTCCCATGTCTCTTCGCATATTTATTTCCTATGTAGTAATATTTCTGGAATCAGTTTTCTCCACTTCTGTTCTCACTGATGGGATGGATAGAATTGGATGGTTAGAAACTATCATTCTTTTTGCAAAGGTTTAAAAGGTTAAAGTAGAAGGTCTGATATTTTATTTCCAGTATTGTTGCTCACAATATCCCCGTGGTGTGCTTTCTTTTGGTTTTTGCCCAGTTTTTTTTTTATTTTTATTTTTATAAAGGGTGTTTTCTATGCAGAAATGTCAAAAATTGTTATTTACAGCAAAAAAACCCCATAGCCCCAATTCAAACAAACAAACCCCCCCAAAAAAAAAACAGGTATAGAATTCACTCCTTGAATATAGAGTACTTGGATAGAGTGGCCTCAAATTTACTGTGCAGAAGTATAGAGGTATATATGTAAGGACCTTTTTTTCACCCAAAGGAGGAACAGCTCCTAATTACTGAACATTTCCTATCTTCTGGCATCCTCATAATGTGTTCCCTAAGTATAGCTCTCTCCTTGGCTCTAAGAATAAGCATAAGTAATAAGAATAAGAATAGAATCTTAAATATGTCTTCTCTGAGTTTTATAATTTATGATCAGCATGTCTTTCTGTTTCTGAGAGTCACAGTTATCAATTTCAGTGGACAATATTATTGATACCAATGGGATGTCCAGATTTTTTGACACTTCAAAGTTCACAAGCTTATAACCTGGTCAAGTTTGTTTCTGGTTATTTGATTAGAATTTCTTTGAAGACTTTTTTTCCCCTTAGCATGTCTCTCTCTCTCTCTATTCCAATCTGAATGTCTTCTACTATTCCAGTCTTTCTAATAATGTAGCCAATGAGAAGGTGGGAGGACACAATTGAAACATTCTCTCCTCTCCCCAGGAATAGTTCCCTCTCAATGGCCTGGAAACCTCAATTTTTGAAGTTGGAATCTTCTCATAATTGACTTACTAGCTCTGAACTATATATATATAATTGTTTTCTACAACATGAGCCATGACTTGATCTTTTCAACCAATCACAGGGCCTTTTTGGTGCACATCATCTGCCTTTCATCCAGTGTCTCAGAAGACTTTTGATTCATTCATATAAAATAAGATTTTCTTCATTTGTAGTTTAAACTTTTCATTGATGGATTCATCCAATGTTTCTAGGATTTCTATAATTGACATTAATTGAGGGTGAAGGTGCAACCTCCCTCCCTTACATATATTTCTCCCCTTCTTGTGCTATGTCAACTGAGTCATCTTTGAGGAAAAGAAAATGAGAATGCATTCCAGAAGTGACAAACTGAATGTACAAAAGCATGGAGACAAGAGACGGAATATTAAGATAACTTTCAATTCTCAGACTACCATACAGAAAAACATAAATTTTGGAAATGAGTAACTAATTAGAAAAAAAATAACAAACAAACAAAAAAAATAACATTTCAGTAAAGCTCTAATACATTTTTCTAAGTCCAGTCTAGCTAAAGAAAGAAATTCAGTATGAAAAAGTTCATAAAAAGTTTGGTCACATCAGTTCATAAAAATTACCTACTAAGATGTGTAGGATGTTGAGCAGAACATTGGAAGGAATACATAAAGAAACAATATAGTTATGATATAATTAAGGGTGATAGTATTAGATTCCAATTTGGAAAAGACCTCACGAAACAATGTTTGATGTTCACTTTAGTTAATTAGATTGGGTTTAATATAGATTCACAAAAGGAAATAGATGACCTATTCATACAAGAATTGAGGAATGAATAGGAAAGGAAAAACAAACTCATATTCATGTATAAACCATACACATTTACAGAAAGCACTACATACATTATGTCACTTGATTCTCAAAACAACCTTGTGTAGGAGGTACTATTATCAGTCCCTTTTTTACAGATGAGGAAATGTGGCTCAGAGAGCTTAAAACACTCAGTAAACTCACACAGTGATTATGTATTCAGGGCAGAATTTGAATACAGGTCATCTGATTCCACCAGAACCTGTGCCACTGTAAATCTAGGTTGATGGTTGACATTTGATTTCTCAAAACAACACACACTTGATGGAGTTAAGAACCTGACTCCCTCCATAGTCTCTTTAATTTGCTAGTACTTCATATATGGAATTCTCCATCCATCATCTGAGGAATTAAGTTTGAATAACCCATGACTTAATGGTTTAGATAAGGAAATATTTATTTGGGGATGGGTTAGACTCTACCTTCAGAGTTCTCTTCCAATTCTAAGATTCTCAGATTTTAATCCTCCATTACCTTTAATATAACTCTTCATCTACTCCATATATAGACATTCTGGCTTCATTTTCTGGGACAAATGGATTTACTCTGGGCTGGTATGAGCTCAGCTCTTACATTTGATAAAAAGAAATTCTCAGAGCTCAAGATAACTATCCTTCCTAGCTACTCATTAAGCTGCTTTACACTGTCAGAAATTTGTATTTTTCTTCCAGTGATTCTGTCTTCAAATCCAATTCTTTTCACTAAGGAAAGACATTTCCTTTGATGCCTATATTATTCATTTCTATTCAATTCAACAAACACTTGTTAAGGATTTACTGTACTCTGGATTAAGCTCTGTGCTTATTTTCTAGGATGCAAAGGTTATAAAAGTAGGAAATGAATTGATGTACAGCAAAGTAAGAAAAAAACAAGCCAACACTACATAGTGTAACTACAACAATATAAAGAGAAATAAGCCACAACAACCAAATAATTAAAACAGAAGGCCACAAATTTATAATAATCAATCTTGGCCCAAAGTAAATAGAAGAAGGTTTCTCCCTCTCCTTATTCTTTGCAGAGGTTGGAAACACTGAATATACTGCCAGATATTATTTAATATATTGGTATTTCTAATGAACTGTTTTTCAGTTTTTCCTCTTTAAAATATTAGAAAGGTAGCCATGTAGCAACAAATTTTAATTACAAATTTTAATGTCCACTTTCAAGAAACTTATCAAATAATTGATTGAAACTACATGTACCAAAATAAACATATTCTGTAGTAGTTGTTGTTAGTAGCAGTAATAGCAACAGCAACAACAGTAACACCAACAACAATGCATTTACTTGGTATGTTAAGGTTTTTAAAACTCTGTATATACATTCACAACAACCCTTTAAAGAAGGTGATATTATTACATCCATTTTACAAATTAGGAAATTGAAATACAGAGATGCACATAGACTTGTCCATGGTCATAACAGCTATACAAAGCAGTGTTCAAACTAAGGTGCTTCTGACTCCAATATACTATCCACTGAACCACCTGGCTAATTATGATGTGACAGGAGCAAATAACAACCATGTGGTTGGTGCTCTGGGAGAATGTGATGAATGAAAAATTACTTAAGATGGCTAAATAGACTTCTGGAAGCCAGGATGGTGGACTAAGAAGTAAATCACTCTCTCCCTCCCTCATTGACCTTTGAAAGCTCACAAAATATCACCCTAGGAAAAACTCTGGAACATTTGATCTAGAAGAAAGAGGGGGTACAGCTGTCTTCTGGGTTGGCTCCTCTTGCTGTAGGGGAAGGGAGAACAGTAAAGGAAGGGAGGTGTCTCAACAAGCCAGCATCCTGCCTCACCTCAGCAAACCAAGAGGGGATCCTGCATCCCAGGGTGATGGAGTAAGCCAGCACAACACCAGGACTCTCTAAGTGCCTTAGCACAGGCAAGGGAATCAGTAAATATCAGCTCAGAAAACTACCATTTTGTTCTCCAGCATCTGAATCTCCAAGTGCTCCAACAGAACTCCAGAGTGGCAGACATACTTTAGCTGCCAAACATCCAAGTGCTTTAAAGAAGCCTGGGGGGGTCAGAGTCCCCACTCTCACCTTGAGAGCTACAGTGCTGTTGATCCCAGCTCATCACCAGGTAAGCTGCCAGACCCTACAGCCTCCAGCTGCCCACACTTGAGGCCACAGCACACAAAGCCAGTGACTAGGTCCCAAGTTCCAGCACAGGAAGCTTGAGTCAATGCCCCATGCACTCCAGCAGAAGAGCTCAACTTTAAAAGCCAGGAAAAAGGTAAATATCATGAGCAGAAAGCAAAAATGGATAATAATCATAGATTCTGTCTTTGGGGACAGAGAAAATCAAGGAACAAATCCAGAAAAGGACAACATTGTCAATATACACACATCTGAAACCCCAAAGGGGAATTTTAACTACTTTCAAAACCAAAAAGCCTTCTTGGAAGAGCTCAAGAAGGATTTTAAAAGTAAAATAAGAGAGGTAAAAGAAAAATTGGTAAAGGACATGAGAGATATGCAAAAGAGAATCAAAAGCTTGGAAAATGGAAGGCCAAAATTGATGGTAGAAAACAAGTCCTTAAAAAAATACAAGTAGCCAAGTAGGGGGGAAAAAGTACACTTAAGAAATCAATTCCTTGAAAAGTAGAATTGGCCAAATGGAAAAAGGAGGCACAGAATTCATTGAAGAGAAGAACTCTTTAAAAGTTAAAGTGGGCCAAACGGAAAAGGAGATAGAAATCCAATAGAAGGAAACAATTCATTAAAAATTAGAATTGGGCAAGGGGAGCCAATGACTTTTTGAGATATCAAGAATCACTCAAATAGAAACAAAAAAAAAATTTAAAAAGAGAAGAAAATGTGAACTCTCATTGGTAAAACAACAGACCTGGAAAATAAATTCAGGAGAGACAATTTTAAAATTATTGGTCTTCCCGAAAAACATGATTAAAAAAAAAAAAGCCTGGAGAGCATCTTTCAGGAAATCATCAAGGAAAACTGCCCTGAGGTCCTAGAACCAGAAGGTATAATTGTCATTGAAAGAATTCACCAGTCACCTCCTGAAAGAGATCCCAAATTAAAAATGCCAAAGGATATTGTAGCCAAATTCCAAAATATCAGTTCAAAGAGAAAATACTGTAAGCAGACAGAAATAAACAACTTAAATATCATGGAACCAGTCAGGATTACCCAGGACCTTGCAGCCTCTACATTAAAAAAATCAGCAGGCATGGAATACGATATTCCATGAGGCAAAGGGACTTGGATCACAATCAAGGATCAACTACCCAGTTAAATTGAGCATAATCTTTCAGGGGAGGAGATAGACAGTCAATGAAATATGGGACTTACAAACTTCCTGAGGAAAAAGCCAGAGCTCAATGAAAATTTGATCTTCAAATACAAGACTCAAGAAGGCATAAAAAGGTAAACAAGAAAAACAACAACAACCACAACAACATTATGCTATTGATAAGGGAAAACTGTTTATATCCCTACAAGGGAAGATGACATTGTAACTTTTAAAAACTGTATTGTTATTACATTTAATAGTAATAGACATTTAAAAGGGTGTGAGTGTAAGTTGACTTTGATGTGATGATTAAAAAATCTAATTAAGTGTTGAAAAGGGAATGTTCAGGGAGAAGAGGAAAGGAGGAGACAGACAAGGGTAGAATACACCCTATGAAATGGCACAAAAAATCTATTACAGTAAAGGGAAAGAAGAAGGGAAATGAGCATTGTTTGAAACTTACTCTCAGTAGATTTGCCTCAAAGAGTGAATAACCTAATTAGTTAGGTATAGAAAACTAACTCACCCTATAGGAAGTAGGAAGGGAAAGAGGAAAGAAAATAGAGGGGGTGGATAGAAGGGAAAGAAGAAGCAGTAAGGGTAAAGGGGAAGAAAAGGGAGGAGTCTTAGAAGGGAAGGCAGAATGAGGGAGGCAGTGGTCAAAAACAAAACTCTAGTGAGAAGGGAAAGGGAAAAAGAAGAGAGAAAAGCATAAACAGGGAAAAGGTAGGATGAAAAGACGCAGATTTGTAATCCTAAATGTGAATGTGAATGGGATGAAGCCTCCCATAAAACAGAAGCAGATAGCAGAGTGGATTAAGAACCATAATCCTACAACTCATTCAAATTGATGCTTAGTGAAATGAGCAGAACCTGGAGAACATTGTACACAGTGTGATGACTGACTTTGATAGACTTAGCTCTTCTCCACAATTCAAGAATCTTAAACAACTCCAAAAGGCTCACAATGGAAATTACTATCCACATCCAGAGAGATAGACTTTGGATTCAGAATGAAGATGGAAGCAGACTATTTGCTCTCCTTTTCTTTTGTTGTTTTCTTTTATTTCTTCTTTCTCATGGCTACTCCCATTAGTTTTAATTCTTCTTCACATCATGACTAATGTGAAAATATGTTTAATATGAATGTATAAGTAGAGCCTATATCAGATTACATGCTGTCTTGGGGGTGGAAGAGCAGGAGGTGGAGAAAACTTAAAACTCAAAATCTTATGGAAGTATATGTTAAAAACTAAAAATGAAGAAATTAATTATTAAAAAAAAAAGATGGCTCAAATGAGGAGTTGCTTCTTGGAGGGGACAATACTTGAGTGTGTCTATGTGCAATATCAGTTTCTCATCCTTTAGCCACATAGATGGACTTTGGACTCATAAAATACTTCAATAATTTGAGGATATCCTTCATATAGACATTACCTCCATTGATGCAAATAAGTCATCCATACACAAATGACCTTCCAGTGAAACGTGTTCATTTCTTCATTTCTTCCCATGAGTCTATCACTCCTGTGTACTGGAGACCTTATTCTCTTGATGTTTTAAAGCACATGGGCTGTCCATTACTGATGTCACTCCCACTTTATGTTTCTAACCCATTTTCTGTTTCACTCATACTCATGCTTAATTGCTTTGTTGAGAGCAGGGATTGTATTTTTGGCTTTCTTTTTACCCCTTGATCTTAGTATGTTGCCTGGCCTATATTATTTATTAATTGATTGAATGTTTATTTAGTAAAATATAGGTTTTTAAATGATGGGCTTTTGTGTCAAGGAGAAGGTTTAGCAAAAACCAAATTGTTTACTTTTTCTTTATTTTCCTCCAATCTTATGATCAGTACTCACCACCCATAATAAATTGTCAAAAATCTGGGTCAATCCAAATTGTTCATTAAAATAAGAGACTTACAGAACCTGATATCATACTCTGTTTTCTCTGCACAGGTAAAATAAGCTATAAAGTGGGAAGGATTCAATTAATATTATCATAAGGCAATCCCAAATGATATGGATTAAATTCCATTTTTTTAAAGTTACTACCTATGTTGACAGAGGAATCACTTCAACCTTCTACTCTTAGTGGTACTTTTTTTTCTAAAAGAAAAGGTTAAGTTAGAAAGTCACTTAAGTCCCACACAACCATGTTCTCAACCTTTATGTATGTATATACACATGGGTGTATTTCTATATGTGTGTACATATATAGATAGATGGATATAGATATGTTATTTCTTAAACAAAAAAAAATATTGGCAAACAAAAAAAAATTCTCACATTGTCTATGTCCAAAACTTTATTTCTCACTCTGCATATTAATCTATTATCTATCATGAGTAGGGCCACATTCTCCATTGACATTATGCTGGACTCATGTTTGATCACAGTTCTTAAACTTTTCAAAACCATTTTTAATTACAATTTCAATGTTGCTAAAATAATCGCTCTAATTATGCTCACTTCACACTGTATTGGTTTACAAGTCTTCCGAGTTCTCTCTGAAATTATCTTTTTAATTTTTTTTCCAAGGACAATATTAATCCATCAGATTCATAATATATAATTTGTATAATCCTTCTCACAGTTTTTGGGCACCACCTTGGTTTCAATTTCTTTGCCAAAATAACAAAAACAAAAGCGGCTATAATTATTTTTGTACACATATAGTCTTAGATTTGGGATATAGACCTACAAGTGGTATCCCAGGATTAAAGTATATGCACAGTTTAAAATCTCTAGGGGAATTACTTCAAACTGTTGTCCAGAATGTCTGGGTCAATTCACAGATCTGCCAAGAGTGCTCTGATGAGCCTGTTCTCTTGCAATACTCCTGTGCCTCACCATGCCGTTATTTTCTTTTTTATGTTATCTTTATCAGTTTGATGAATGTGAAATTCCAGCCTTAGAGTTGGTTTAATTTGAATTTCTCTACTTGTTACTGATCTAGAGCATTTTAAAAGTATGGCTAATAAGCTTGTTTTTTTTTTCCCCCCCCTTGAGAATGGACTACTAATACACTTAGACAATGTAATCATTTGGGGAATGGACAAATTTTTACACATTATAATCAGTCTCTCATCTGCTAAAAATCAGAAATTTAATAGAGAAATTTGCTGCAAAGATTTATTTTTTAGCTAACACTTTCCCTTCTAATTTTATTGATTTGCTTTTTCAATTTAAAATATGTAATTAATATGGAAAACTTTCTTTTGTTATCCTCTCTGTCCCTTATTCATTTTTTAAAGTATATATTATTTATTTTGTTAAGTATTTCCCAATTACATTTAAATAAAATTTAAAGTTCATTTTAAAAAAAAATTGAGTTCTAAGTTTTCTTCCTCCCTCTCAGCACTCCCCACCCCTTGAGAAGTTAAGAAATATAACATTGATTATACAAGTGAAATCATGCAAAACATATTTCCATATTATCCATGTTGCAAAAGAAAACAGAAACACACACACACACAGAAAAAAAAAAAAACAAGAAAAATAAAGTGAAAAGGCTACGTTTCATTTTTTCACACAGGGTTCATCAGTTCTCTCTCTAGAGGTGGATAGCATTTTTCATTATAAGTCCTTAGGAATTGTTGGATCATTTTATCATTGAGAATAGCTAAGCCATTCATACCTGATCATCTTACAATATTGCTGTTACTGTGTATAAATGTTGTACTCACTTCACTTTACATCATATCATATAAAACTTCCCAGCTTTTTCTGAGAACATCCTGCTCAATATTTTTTATAGCACATTATTTTTTCCCCTTTTTTCTTTGATGCATTTGGATATAGACCTAATAGTGGTATTGCTAGGTAAAATGGTAAACAGTTTTATAAATTTTTAGCTGAAATTTCCATTTAATTTTTTTCCCTCCAGAATACTTGGGCAAGTTCATAAGTCCTTTGCAGTGCATGAGTGTTACTATTTTGCCCTGTTTCCTCCAAGACTTACTGCTTTCCTTTTTCTATCATGTTAGCCAATCTGATATGTTCGAGATGGTATCTCAAAGTTGTTTTAATTTGACTTTCTTTAATCAGTAGTGATTTAGTTAATTTCTTCATACAACTATTAATAACTTTGATTTCTTCTTCTAAAAGCTCTGTTCATATCCTTTGACAATTTATCGATTGGTGAATAACAGCTCTTATTTTTATAAATTTGACTCAGTTTTCTTTATACCTGAGGAAGGAGGCTTTTATGAGAGAAATTTCTTGTAAAAGGCCCCCCCAATTCCTGCTTTCCTTATAATTTTGGATGCATTAGTTCTGTTTGTGCAAAAAAATAAATTTCATAGTACTAAAATTATCCACTTTACTTCCTATTATTCTATAACTTTTTTTTGGTCATAAACTCTTCTCTTACCCATAGATTTTTGAAATAAATTTCCATACTTCTCTAATTGATTTATGATATCATTATCAACCTTTAAATCTAAATCATTAATGAATGTTGACCTTTTTTCAGTAGATGATATATGCTTAGTTGCTGTGAAATTTTTGTGATATAGTTAGTTGCTCCCTCAAAGCATGGATCAACTTATTAACTACTATGTATTGTGTACCTAATTTATTCCACTAATCCAGCACTCTATTGCTTACCCAGTACCTAATTGTTTTGATGATTACTGCTTTGTAAAATATTTGGAAATCTGCTATAGGTAGGCTGCCTGCATTCACATTATTTTAATTGATTCCTTTGATGCTTTTAACCTTTGGTTGATGAATTTTGTTATCATTTTTTTTCTAGCTTTATGAAATAATTCTTTGGTAAGTTTGATTACTATGGCACTGAAAAAGTAAATTAACTTAGATAGAATTGTCATTGTTATTATACTTACTCACCTTACACATGAGGAATTACTTTCTCCAATTGTTTAGATCTCCCTTTATCTGAGTGAAAAATGTTTTTTTTTATTCATATAGTTTATATAATTCTAATTCTAATTCATATAGTCCCTGGACTTGCTTCATGAGTAGAGTCGCAAGGGTGTTATATTGTCTGAAGTAATTTTAAATGAAATTTCTCTGTCTTGCTGCTGAGTTTTGTTGATGGTATATAAAAATACTGATGATCTATGTAATTTTACCTTATATCTTGCAATTTTGCTAAAGTTAATTGTTTCAACTTGTTTTCTAGTTGATTCTCCAGGGATCTCTGCTATCATTTTATCTACAAAGAGTGATTACTTTGCTTCATTATTTCTATTTTATTCCTTCAATTTCCTTTTATTGTCTTATTGCTATAGATAACATATCTAGAACAATGTCAAATAATAGCAGTGATAATGGATATCTTTGCAGCTTTGTTGTTCAGTCATTCCATTTGTGTTCAACTCTTTGTGACCCTCTTGGGGTTTTCTTGGCAAAGATACTGGAGTAGTTTGCCATTTCCTTCTCCAGCTTATTTTGTAGATGAGGAAACGAAGGCAAACACTGAAGTGACTTGCTCAGGGTCACATAACTAGTAAGTGCTTGAGATAACATTTGAACTGAGGAAGATGTATCTTCCCAACTGCAGGCCTATTCTCTATCCATTGTGTCATATAGCTGCCCATCCTTCCTTCATTCCTGATCTTATTGGGAAGGCTTCTAATTTAGCCCCATTACAGAAAATACTCATAGATATTACTTATCATTTTAGGAGCAGCTAGAGGATGCAGTGGTTAGAGTACTCAGCCTGAAGTCAGGAAGGCTCATCTTACTGAGTTTAAATCCAGCCTCTAACACTTACTAGCTTAGTGACCCTCGCCAAGTGACTTAATTCTACCTCAGTTTGCTCATCTTTAAAACAAGCTGGAGAAGGAAATGGCAAATCATTACAATATCTCTGCTGAGAAAATCCTTAATGGGGGTTATAATTAACATAATCCAATGATTTGGTTTTGTATTGCTATTAGTATAATCAATTATGTTTATAGCTTTTCTAATATTATACGATCTCTGTTTTTTTACATAAATTCAATGTAGTCATTATGTATGAACTTTGTCATATATTTCTGTAATCCCCTTGTTAGTAATTTATTTAAAATTTTTGCATTAATATTCATTTTGGAAATTGATTTATAATTTATTTGACTTTTTATGTTTTCTCTGGTTCAGTTATCAAAACCATATTTGAGTCATAAAAGGAATTTGATAAGATACCTTCTTTGCTTATTTTATTTTTCAAATACTTTATGTAGTATTGTGATTATTTCTTAAATTTCTGGTAGAATTCATTTATAAATCCATCTGGGGCTAGAGATTTTTCCTCTGGGAGGTTATTAATTGCTTTTTCAGTTTATTTTTCTAAGGTGAGGTCATTTAAATGCTCTATTTCCTCTTCTATTAATCTGAAAAATTTGTATTTTTGTGAACAGTTATCTATTTCAGTTAAATTGTCAGTTTTGCTGGCATACAAATAGGGAAAGTAACTCCTAATACTTGTTTTGATGTCATCTTTGTTGATGGTGCATTCATGCTTTTCTTTTTTGATAGTGGTAATTTGTTTTCTTCTTTCTTTCTATTAATCAAACAATGGTTTTATTCATCTTCCCACAAAATTCCTATTTTATTTAGTAGTTCAATTTTTAATTTTCAATTTTATTTATCTCTATTTTGATTTTCTGGATTTACATTTTGATGTTTAACTGAGAATTTTTAATTTGTTCTTTTTCTAAGTTTTTTTAAGTTGCATGCCTAATTTATTTATCTGCTTTTTCTCTACCTTATTGATGTATGGCTTTAGAGATATAGAGTTCTCCTTAAGTGATTCTTTGATTGCATCCCACATATTTTGGTTTGTTATCTTGTTTTAATCCTCTCTAATGAAATTATTGATTTCTTCTCTGATTTTTTTTTCTTTGATCCACTCATTGTTCAGGATTAGATTTCTTGGTTGCTAATTAATTTTTGTTTTATGCTCCCAGGATTTTTTTTTTCTGAATGTGATTTTACTATACTATAGTCTGAAAAGGGTGCATTTAATATTTCAACATTTCTATATTCACTTGTGACATTTTATTTCCTCATACACGGTCAATGTTTGTGAAAGTGTCAAGTGCAGATAAGAAAAAAGGTTATACACCTTTCTATTCCCATTCAATTTTCTCCAGAGGCCTATCCTCCCTGACTTTTCTATGATTCTATTAATGTCTTTAACTTCTTTCCTATATTTTTTGTGGTCAGATTTACCTAGATATGAGAAAAGAAAGTTGATTACTATAGTTTTGCTGTTTATTTCCTCCTGTAAATCATTTAACTTTATTTTTAAGCATTTAGATGCTGTATCATACAGAGATATTTAGTATTAACATTATTTCTTTGTCTATGGTGACTTCCATTCTTTTATTTAGATGATCAAAACATAAAGTTGTCTCCAGGCTTTCTGTATAATTAAACTTCCCATAAAACTCTGGTGATGATAAAGTTCTAAGGTGTAATATTTTTCATCTTCCCATCTAATAGTGAAAATAATTTAACTTTTTTCTTAGTTCTTTTTTTCTCTCACTCTTATTTACATGTGTGCATTTCTCTTGAGTCATATGCTCAAATGACAAATTTTCTACTTGTCCCTAATCTTTTCATCAGGTATGTTTAGAAGTCCTTTATCTCAAAAAATATCCCTTTTCACCTGAAGAATTAGAATCACTTTTGCTGGATAGAATATTCTTAATTATAATGATTTCTCCTTTGCCTTCCAGATTATCATATTGTGGTCCTTCTATTCTGTTATAATGGTGGCTGCCAAGGTACTTGATTTTTTTCTTCCTGGATAATCATATTACTTTCTCCTAGACTTCAAACTCTGTATTTCCGATGTGATGTTACTAGGCATTTCATTTTAGGGTTTTGTTCAAGAGGTGATTGGGAAATTCTTCAAATTTCTGCTTTATTCTCTGATCCTAAGAAATATGGTACATTTCCTGTATACTTTCTAGATGGTGATGTTTAGTCTCTTTTTTGTTGTTATTTTTGTTCATGTCTTTAAGTAGACCAATAATTTTAAATTACCTCTCTTTGCTCTATTTTCCAGATCAGTTAAATTTCCTGTCAAATATTTCATTTTTTTTAGTTTTTTAACTTTGTTTCTTTATGTCTTGATATCTCATGCAATTATTAGCTTATGTTTATCCAGTTTTAATTTTTTTAAGGAATTAGATTCTTTGTGTTTGTTTGGGTTGTTTTTTTTGTGTGTTTTGGCTAGGCAATGGGGGTAAGTGACGTGTCCAGGGTCACACAGCCTGAAAATGTCATGTGTCTGAGGCCATATTTGAACTCAGGTCCTCCTGACTCCAGGACCAGTGTTCTATCCACTGCACCACCTGGCTGCCCCAGAAATTAATTTTTTAAGTAATGTTTCATACATCTTTTACAAAGTGGTTAATTCATTTTTTAGAATTTTCTTTGCTGACTTTCATTTCTTTTCCCATTTTCCCCTTTTTTTCCCGTGACCTTCTTTTTCCTTTCTTTTTTTTTTTTA